>NW_015386592.1:202895-288374 GCF_001527695.2 Protobothrops mucrosquamatus | reverse complement strand
ACAAAAGCCATGGTGTGGGTGGGTGGTGATGGTCGATGCCTGGTTGACTATAAGGGCTAAACACAAAGCAAGAGGAGGATACTCTGCTTTGCTTGAACTTGCATCCTAATGCATCCATTCAACATACCCGTTGCACACTGGGTATTTTTAAACAGAATATGGCATTTCTGAACTGAGAATATTAAAATGATGCTCTGCCTCTAGGATATTCAAATTCCTCATCAGAGTGTGATGTGCAAATTATTTCAGCTGCTATTTAGCAGGTTCCTTGCTGGATGGCATTTGTTCTTTGCTTGTGTTATGTTGGTGCCCTGATTGCACAAATGTTTGGTCGTTCTTGGTTCTCTTCTATTTCTATGGCACTATTTCTATTTCTATGGCACTACGCCGTGCAGTGTTTTTTTTGTAAAAAAAAAAAAAGGTGTCGGAACTCACACATGTCTTACAATTCACCTTGCCTACCCTACAAGGTTCCATCCAAAAAAGGTGCCGGAACTCTGTTCTGGGCGTTCTATGACAAAAAAAGCCCTGATGCCATGCACTCTGTTATATTCCTGTCCCTTGCAGCTTGATTAACCAAAGATGGTATCTTTAATTATACCATTAGAGATTGCCTAGCACAGGGGTCTTCAAACTTGGCCCTTTTATGACTTGTGGACTTCAACTCCCAGAATTCCTCAGCCAGGCACGCTGGCTGAGGAATTCTGGGAGTTGAAGTCCACAAGTCATAAAAGGGCCAAGTTTGAAGACCCCTGGCCTAGCACTTATGTGCCTTAGATGAGGTGACAGAGCATACCTAACTTTGACTAATCATGGTCAATAGGCACGGATAGATCTAGTTAACATTTAGATTGGAAGTTCACAGGAAATTCCAGTGGTTTGTGTATGAATTATTGCGTACAATAATTGGATTAATTTAATCTGTAAGCCCAAGCATGTTGTATAAACCCAGTTGTATTTCAAAATGTTTTTGCCTACAATTTTATATGGTTCCTGCTGCTGCTTCATATAAAGCAAAATTGAAGCCATGATCTATATGGAGTCTTTAAAGTAGATACGATGAGCATTGAACCCCAAAATTTATAAATAAAATATTCAAAATGTTACAAGATAACCAAACTTTATAAGATTTCTATATTCTTGCATAAGAGATTCTGCTCATTATTTATTTATTTTAAAGGGGTTTTTTTAATTCTGATTTTTCTTTCTGACTGTGATCTTCTGCAAAATTGCAGAGTGAAATATTTGAGGATATTTGTCTTCAAGGTACAAGCTACCCAGAGACATCTCTTTGAACTTTCCCAAGGACAGAATGCTAAACTGTATTTTGAATTTATTCTCATGCTGATGTTCTTACATATCAGTTTCAGTGCTACTCTTAAGTAAAAACTAATAGAGCCATTTGTCATTTTCTACAGCTTAAGCAAAAGGTGAGATTATTCCTTTATATGAAAGAAGCTTACTCTAAGGATACAAAGTCTCACATGTATGTCTGAATTATATTACCCCATTAAATTATATATCACAGAAGACAGACAATTGCATGGAAGGTCCTAGGCAAATACACAATTATCCTGCCCCGTAGGATGAGTTCTGTGCTTAAAACACAAAGCAAAACTTACCATATATTTATGCTGTAATCATCCATTTCTGTTTTGGC
Organism: Protobothrops mucrosquamatus; assembly: GCF_001527695.2. Lineage (NCBI taxonomy): Eukaryota > Metazoa > Chordata > Lepidosauria > Squamata > Viperidae > Protobothrops > Protobothrops mucrosquamatus. The sequence goes on along the minus strand of NW_015386592.1, from coordinate 286,714 downwards.
CTTTTTTTTTGTCTTGTGGACCATAACCAACTTGCAGCAGCTAAATTTTGGAGTATAGGAAGGAAGTTGCAGGATATTTTCCATAAACACACCATTTTTTTTTCCAGGGCCAACTTAGTATGAATTTTCACTACCGGGGATTCAATTCCAGCATGTTCATCAGAACAGCAACTTTCTCAACTTGTTCACGATATGAAATGATGGCCAACATGTTTCTTCTTGCATGCTGGTTTTGAAAAAAAAAACCCTAATAATCACTCTTTGGGGAAGTATGTGTCATTAATAGAAATTCCCTGAAGATTCTTTTCTGAGAAAGTTTTGCAAGACACTTTCTGGGGAAAAAAGGTCCTTTTTCTCAACATTGCCTTTTTCTGAAGGGTTGTTGTTGTTTTTTGAAATTTTGTTTTCTATAAACTCTACCAAAATACAAAGGAAACGTATACAAGTAGTCCTTGACTTACAACAGTTCATTTAGTGACAGTTTGAAGTTACAATGGCACTGAAAAAAGTGACTTATGACCATTTTTCACCCTTATGACTGTGAAACTCATGTGATTTACATTTGGATGCTTAACAACTAGTTCATATTTATGACGGTTGCAGTGTCCTGGGGTGATGTGATCATCTTTTGCAACCTTCTGACAAGCAAAGTCAATGGGGAAGCCAGATTCGCTTAACAATCATGTTACTAATTTAACAACTGCAATGATTCACTTAACAAATATTTGGCAGAATAACAGACTAGAGGTCTTCTAGTCCAACCCCCTGCTCAGACAGGAAACCCTATACCATTTCAGACAAATGGTTGTCTGATCTCTTCTTAAAAACCTCCAAAGTTGGAGCGCCCACAACTTCTGGAGACAAGTCATTCCACTGATTAATTGTTCTCATTGTCAGGAAATTTCTCCTTAGTTCTAGCTTGCTTCTCTCCTTGATTAGTTTCTATCCATTCCATCCATTGTCCTCGACTTATGACCACAATGCAGCCTGCTAATCATAGTCATAAGTCATGACAGTCATAAAATGTGACCGACCTGAGTTTATGACCTTTTTTTTTTGCAATGAGTACCAAGCAAACACCATGATGTGTGGCAAGAAAGGTTGTAAAATGGGGCAAAACTCACTTAATAAATTTCTCACTTAGCAACATAAATTCTGGGCTCAATTGTGGTCGTAAGTCGAGGTGTACCTGTATCCCAGTGAAGGGTTTTGCAGACATGCAAGAATTGCTCTAGTGACTGTTGGTGTCAAGTGTGGCAATCTCCCTTTGTTGAGAGATAAACCTGTGTGTGTTTGAGAAACTTTTTAACAACTAAGCTTTAACAGTAACTGAAGGTTTTTCACACAAGGGCTGCATTTGAACAATGTCATCAAATTAGCTCCTCTCATTTAAACTGCATTAACAGTGCCAGAGCTCAGTTCTTTCAGATAAGGATTCCATGGTTCCTTCTTCACTTCAGTCGCTTTGAACTTAATTTGGAAAAGCCATTTTCTTCTCTTGCTGTCTTAGATGTTGCTGGATTACAAGGGGAGAGAGGAAGGCAGATGGAGGCCGTGGTTGTGATTGTCATTGTAATGGAGAGGAGGCCAACCCTGTCAGGATCTGACTGGAGCGTGAAAAAGCATGACTGCGGTAGATTTGGATCAATAGCATGCTGAAACTTACATCTACTTTTGTGCACGTCTGAACTTTCCAGTCAAAAATCATTTCTCTCAAGAAGCTGTACGTTGAACCATGCTGAAGCATATTTTAAAATGGCGAAGTTTTCTATAGCCCCAGTGACTTTTTTTTTAAAAAAAAGCAATTTCTTCTGTGGCAGTTAAGAATATGTGTTTGCTAGGATAAGGCAACACAAAAAGAATATTAAAGATATGGTGGACAATTCAGTACAAATGTTTATTTCACTCACCTCATTAATGCAAATATGAAGAGACTGTTTACAAATGCCCTTGAGTCATGGATATTTTTCTGGATATTTCTCGATGAACATTTTATTGTCCAATTGCTCTGACTTATTAACTGAATTTTATGGACATACCAAATGGTGTTATCCTCCACTCATAACCATTTTGTGTTTTCCTACGCCTTCTATCTTTATTACTAGAAAAGGCATTAGGATTATTACCTGTCTGCTATAATCATGCATTGTTTGAAACCAGGAAAGGTTTTCTTTATTTTTTAAGGTTCAAGGTTTGCAATTCATTTAGTATGAGGAAAACGTAAGTGGAGTCCCAGAAGCTCTCCATACATATCTTTTTCTATACAGGTAGTCCTCAACTTACGACCACAATTGTGCCTGATTTTTATATAAGCGAAACAGTTGTTAAGTGAGTTTTGCCCCATTTTACAACCTTTCTTGCCACAGTTATTAAGTGAATCACTGGAGTTGTTAAATTAGTAACATGGCTGTTAAGTGAATCCGGCTTTCCCATTGACTTTGCTTGTCAGAAGGTCGCAAAAGGTTTTCACATGACCCCGGGACACGGCAACTGTCATAAATATGAACCAGTTGCCAAGCTTCTAAATTTTGATCACATGACCATGGGGAAGTTGCAACGGTGGTAAGTGTGAAAACTGGTCATAAGTCACTTTTTTGACTGCCATTGTAACTTTGAATGGTCACTAAATGAAACTGTTGTAACTCGAGGCCTACCTGCATATATTAAGAATGTTGAGATGCCTATTATGTTCTTAAAACAACAGAGAAAGAATTTGCGATAGAATGGAAATTTTTACCAGGTCACATAAAACCAAATGCTAGTCTAGAAATCAGTAATGGAAGGGGTTATATGGTGATTATGGGGCTACTACTTTGCCATGTGCTGAGGATGAAAACTTTTAATTTAATTCTGGACTACTATTAAACTGATATAATTTGTGATATTTTTATGACACATACTATTACAACAGCAGGAGAATACTTCAGAATTGTTTTGAGAGGAAGAAGGAGGGAGAAAATTTCAAAATTTAGCTAGTTTCTCAAGTTACTCCCATTCTAATGCCAGATTTCCATGGGAACTGTTAAAGCATTGTTGAAAGTTTTTAATTAGTATCAGTGACAGAGGAGATCATGGATTAATCCATGATTAGGAAGTGTACCCATTTGTCAGATCATCTAGTCGGTCCTAGAAGCTAGGTTGTTGGAAGAAAAATGTAAAGGACTTAACATTTAAAAGAAAAGGATGTAAATCACAATTCTGATGCAAAGAGGGGAACAAATTAAGTTGAGATAAGGAATGGGAATTTGGTGTTATGAATTTTCTAAGTTCCAACCCAGCAGGATCTAATCAGTATCTAAAAATATAATATACCATCTTTAATGTGAACAATTTGCAATTAAGTGTTAAATTGTATATATAATTTTTGATGGTTTGCATGGAGAATCCCCCTAAAGTTTTAATAGCAACCACATTAATGTTAAAACTACAGCTTTCACCATACTGAAACAATTGTAAAGAGCATCCAGTCATTCAAATTGTGTTTCTTTGTAACCTAGTCATAATTCTGGATATTTATGCTTTATTGAACTATCCCATAAAAGAGATAGGGGAATTGTAGCAAAGGAATGAAAAGAAATGAGAAGAAAAAGCAGGAAAGAAACAAAAATTGCATTTCTAAATAAGACTCAGAATTATGGATTCTGAGATTTAGATTTGCACTGTAAAAATGAAGCTAGATGTAAAGGAATAGAGGGAGAGAGAAAAAGAGACAGAGAGAAAGAGAGAGGGAGGAATGAAGTGTTCTTTAAAGAAGGATTATATAATGATTTCAGATAACTGCATTTAAAATGAATGCAACTTTTAAAGTCAAAACTTTGTAAAAAAATAATCATTGGTTGTTTGATCAACCAGACTGTTGAAGTAATTGTTGACTCTAGGGGAAAAGTTGTTCTTCTCAAAGCTTCTATCTAAGCTTCTTAACAGGTCTAGGAAATGAGGATTTGAGGATTTTCAAGAAGCAAATCTTGAGACCTTAAGGGCATAATTCAGAATGGGCTAGTGGGAAGGGAGAATACCTCCAGTATTAAACTGATATATTTATACAAATAAGATGCAGACCATAAATAGGGAGGTTGATTTAGGAACAGTATTGGAAATAAATGAGCTATAGTGGTAAATCCTGGTACCCGTTAATTCTTTATTTAAAAGAAAAAAATATGAGTGACCGAGTTCTCCCCCCCTTCACATCAGTACATACACTCATGCTGTGCATAAGCATGCTTCATCCATAATTACATTATAAGTTAATTTTACTCCTCAGCAAGCGGAGTTGGGAAACTTGCCTTCTTACACAGTTTGTGTCATTTCTGCCTGTCTCCCTTTCCATGGCTTTCATGTGCCATTGTAGCATTATTCATCATTTATTTTGAAAACAGTACCATCCTATAGCGCTCCCCTCTTTATTCATTGCAAGTACCTTGTTCATCCTCAGCTCAAAATTATCTTTCCCTTTATTAAGCATCTTTTCCCACTAACAATTGATACAATGGCTGCACTTGCATGTCATACTAAACAATTGTGTGACTCCGGTTTATGGAATAAATTGCAGTCACTGTTCCACTAAGCTGGATAACAGTCACAGGTTATAGATCAGCGGTTCTCAGCCTGTGGGTCGCGACCCCATTTGGGGTCGAACGACCATTTCACGGGGGTCGCCAAACAACGCAGTCCGCCATTTTTTTCCCTTTTCCTTAGCTGTGCTACTCCCTCTTATTCTATTGGCTTTTGAAAGCCAATAGAATAGACTCTATTCAAGAGACTCTATTCTATTGGCGTTCGAAAGCCAATAGAATAGACTCTCTTGAATAGAGTCTAATTCTATTGGCTTTCAAAAGCCAATAGGAATTGTCCAGGCTGTCTCTGCCCTGCTGAGCCCGGCAAAAGTCCCAGTCTGCAAACGGTGCTGCAAGTTGTCTGCAGCTAAGGTGAGCTTTCTGGATGTTTCCACCCCTCCCTGCTGAGCAACTCCTAAATATAAGTAAAAGAGGGCCAGGGGTGGGGGGTGGGAGGCCGGTGGGCGCAGGGAGGGTTGCTGGCGCGCATGGGGCGCATGGTGGCCCAGCCGGTGGTCGGCCTGCGTCCTCACTGCTGCTTGCCATGGCCGCCCAGGAGTGCCTGGGCCTGCCGGCCTGCCGCCGCACCGAACATGCGGTGGCCAAGGTAAGGCTAGCGGAGCAGCGGCGGGCACAGGGAGGGTTGCTGGCGCGCGTGGGGCCCGGCGGGTGCTTACCTCCCTTGGGCTGGGCCAGCTGGTAGCCCAGCCGGTGGTCGGCCTGCGTCCTCGCTGCCGCTTGCCATGGCCGCCCAGGAGCGCCTGGGCCTGCCGCCACACTGAACGGGCGTCTTGCTCCATGATTGCCGGCTCCGCACAAAAGTTTCTTTTTCTTTCCTTTTCTTTTCTAAATTCTACCCCCCTTTCTCCCCCTGTCCTGTCCCCTCTCCCATTCTTTTCTCTCCTCTCCTTCCCGGCGGCGAGATTCGGCCGGCTGAGGGGGTCGCTCTAGCTCGAGCAGGAGAGCCATCTCTATGCTCCTGGGTCACGTGTGGTCACGTGGGTGCGTGCGTGTGGGTCACGTGTGTCACGTGGGTGGGTGCGTGTGCTCACATGGGTGCGTGCATGTGGGTCACGTGGGTGCATGCGTGTGGTCACGTGTGGTCACGTGGGTGCATGGGGTCGCGGCATTAGGAAGGTTGAGAACCGCTGTTATAGATGGTCATAACCATCATGACAAAATCCAACACAGAAAAGCATTTTGTGCTATAGTCTCAATGTCCAGCATTTCCTGTCTCTTACTTCTCTATTCCAGAACTGCCCCCTTCCTACAGAAACTTAGAATGTGGCAGAACCAGGCCAGATGGAGAACACTGTATTTTATTTTATTTATTATTTTTTTTTGCTTACCATAGTTAGCGCAGCATTATCTTTTGGAAAATACCAGTTCAGTACTGAACTTATTGCAGTTGGGTGTTCCTTTAGAACAGTGTTTTTCAATCGGCTGGCTGGGGAATCCTGGGAGTTTAAGTCCACACGTCTTCAAGTTGCCAAGGTTGAGAAATACTGCTTTAGAAAATAAAATGTATTACTTCCAAAACTATCAGTTCTTCTGCTCCAAGTTCTTTGAACGTCTTCCCTAAATGTACACTGTATAAAGAAATATAGCCTTTGTATTCAGACAAGACCTAAAAGGTGACTAGGACAAACAGTAGGATGTTTCCCCAATATTCATCTTGGTGGAATATGTGGAGTATGTATCCTAATGAAATAAGGGTCTGGCCTGTAGTCCAGTTTTTTCTTTCTCTTTCACAGACATTATATTGTGTGGAATGACCAGTCAATAAATCCAGCTGGAGCTGTATAATTATGTCCAGGCAGGTGCCTTAAGAAAGCCCTTGTTTACTTTTTAACATCTGATGTGAGATTTTTCGGTCTTCACTTGAGTCTTTTATGTCTAGAAGATTTGAAAAACAAATATTGTCTGAGTGAAGATTTATGGCAACCACTAGTGGAAACTCCCCAGAAAATTTAGGAGAAAGAAAACAGTTCTCTAACATGCATATGACATGATTATTGCTTTAAAAAAAAACTTAAAGTGATTTTGGCTAATTAACAGTGAGTATAGAACAATTTCTATGTCTACTCATTCTTTCCACATCAGTGCTCCATTTTCAATTTTTGACTGTAGGTTATCCCACCGTAACACAGGCATCAGTGTGGATAAGGGTAAGGAATGTAAATGTCTTGAAGACTTGGCATTTGAAATTCAATCAAATCATACTACTGTGGGAGCTTTCTGCTGTTATGTGTCCCAGCTGGTCAAAGAGTGCCTCAGTTACTTTTATAAGAGAAAGAAGAGAAAGAATATTTTAAGACCAGAAGAACTGATGGTGGTCACGGCTGCTTACCTAAGAGAAAATAGGAAACTTTTTCAGTAGGACTCTATTTAATTAATTATAACCATGTGTCAAACTTACCTTATAAAATGACAACTAAGATACCTTTTTTTAAAATATAATTTTTATTAAAGATTTTTTAAAAGGAAGCTATAAACTAATACAAACTAATATAAAGTAAGAAAAAGAAAAGAAAAGAAATGAAAGAGAAAGGTAAAAGTGCAAGAAAGGGGGAAAAAAGAAAAATAGAAAAAAGACTTAAAGTAATTTCTGATCTTCTTTACAGCAGTTACAAGCATGATTATAAATTTACTTCTTACTTTATAGTTACAACATAACTATCTTCTCTCTATAATCTAGCCTATCTGACCATAAATCTTATTTTTTTTTTGTTTCATACAAAAAGTCTTTAAGGGATTTCCAATCAACAATAAATGTAGATATTGTCTTTTCTTTGATCAAATAAGACAGTTTAGCCATCTCAGCAAGTTCCATCATTTTCACTAACCATTCCTCCATTGTGGCTAGTGCCAAATCTATCAATCTTTGTGCATATAATAATCTCACTGCAGTTATCATGTACAAAAGCAAAATTTCATATCTGTTTGTCCATCAGTCCCAAAAGAAGAATTTCTGGTCTCAATTGTATATTAATCTTTGAAATCCTCTGCATCAGTGTGTGAATTTGAATCCAGAATTTTCTAGCTTGTTTTAAATGTTCCCCAAAGATGATTAAAAAGTCCCTTGTTATTCACATTTCCAGCAAACATTCAAAGTGTCTTTGTACATTCCAGACAGTTTGCCTGGTGTCATATGACAATGGTATCTCATTTTATAAAAAAATATTTTTAGGATTATAACATAGTATAAATGTCAGCCCTTTCAGCCACATATTTTCCCATTGTTCCATCTGTATATTACAATCAACATTTTTAGCCTACTATTATACACTCCTTCACTAAAAAAAAAGACAGCTAAGATACATATTTTAGTCTGGTTTGAAACTATCTTAAATGCTCATTGTGAATCTTTGCATGCAACTATGTTTTTTGGCCTGGATCTCTCAACAGCACTTAGTACTATCAATCAGATTGTTTGGGATTGCTATATGAAACCATGTTAATATATCATTGCCTTAGGGGTTCTGGCCAATCTAAAGAACTGATTGCAGAAAATGAAGTGGGAGACTGTCATTTTATGGTCTTTATTGTTCCAGTACAATGATACGAATATTTAATTTCTATATTGAATTGCCATCTTTGTTGAACTGAGCAACTCAAATCTAATATCATTTTGTTTTGTGAAAATACCTCTGTTTTTTTTTTTAAAAAAAAAAACCCATTACATTCTAGTCCTCCTTTTTAACTATAATATTTTTGTTTGTTTGTAATTTTTTATCTGTTTTAGATTTGATACCAATAAAGGACAATATTTGTAACTCAGGATTTAAATGAGGGGTCCTTAATTTAAAGGTCAATAGCAGCTTAGTTTGTCCTTTAAAAAGTGATATAACATAGTTCATAACTCTGTATGTAGCTAAGGTTATACTGAAAACTATAGCCTCTGTGACATTTTAGATCCCATGTTTATTTACTTTTACATTTAGAGCATGACCGTCTACACTGTGGAAAACTGTATGTCTTTAGCTATATACTGTATATGATGGCATTCATAAGATCCCAAATACTATAAGATACCTTCAGATAATAGTTGTTCTACATCAGGGAGATTTCTAGCATTGAACTAGGTCAAGGATTGATGATCTTCCCTTTCCAGATATGCTTGAACTATAATTCTTATCCTGCTACTGTTTGGAAATTGGCATTCAACAACATTTGGAGGCCCCCAAGTTTTCTTGTCATAGACATGGGAATAGTACAATAGGCTGAAGAACAGCTAGTATAAAAAGGAGATGCTTGCTAGAATTTAGGCTTTTGCGCACTTAGTATTCTAGTTTATGGGGGAAACTATAGCACTATATTCTAAAATGAAAGAATTAACACCATCTGTCACCTAATTCTATACATAGCGGGACTTCATTAGATGAGGAGGTAATTACTTGTTCCTGGTATTTGAACTCATTTGCTCATTTGACCAGATGTCAGGTATAAAAATTTGCCATTTTCATATATAGTCAATGTAAGGCTTCTATATTGCACCTTTGTACCTCAATTTAGGGAATACTTTGTCGCAGCAGTTGTGAAAACAAACCATTGATTAGTAGATCTTTCATGCTGGAATGTTTGTTCAGCTATCTGGATCAATAAGCCGAGGTCATAGAGACTCAGTAAATATCATTCTTCTATCCTGCTGCAGAAGAAATAATTTAAGGAATAAAAAAAAATCTCATTGCTATGTCTATGTTTATTCTACTGTGGAAGACAGAAGGCACACATACCCCTGAGAAGTGACCGTAGCCTTAGCTGACCAGGCATTAAATGTTAGGGAATATAGAACATTATTATCTCTGTTCCTTTATTGTTGCAATTTGTCACTTTTTTCCTACAATTTCTGTTCTCCGTATTTCAGCTTCAACACAGAAAGATATAATCATTACGAGTATAGTGTTCTTAACTCCCTGTTAAATAATCGCCCGCAAACAATAATAATAATAATAATAATAATAATAATAATAATAATAATAATAATAATAATAATAATAATAATAATAATAAAGTTGGAAGGGACCTTGAAGGTCATCAAGTCCAACCCCCTGCTCAGGCAGATAACCCTATACCATTTCGGACAAATGGCTGTCCAGTCTCTTCTTAAAAACTTCCAGTGTTGGAACATTCACCGCTTCTGGAGGCAGGTTGTTCCACTGGTTAATTGTTCTAACTGTCAGGAAGTTTCTCCTTATTTCTAGGTTGCTTCTCTCCTTGATTAGTTTCCATCCATTGCTTCTTGTCCTGCCCTCAGGCGCTTTGGAAAATAGCTTGACTCCCTCTTCTTTGTGGCAGCTCCTGAGATATTGGAACACTGCTATCATGTCCCCCCTCGTCCTTCTCTTCATTAAACTAGACATACCCAATTCCAGCAACCGTTCCTTATATGTTTTANCCTCCAGTCCCCTAATCATCTTTGTTGCTCTTCTCTGTACTCTTTCTAGAGTCTCAACATCTTTTTTACATCGTGGTGACCAAAACTGGATGCAGTATTCCAAGTGTGGCCTTCTTCCTCAGTCAGGAAGAATCTTCCTCTACTGAGGGTTACAGGTTGTGCTTTTTGATGTTGTGTTATTTGCAATGTGTGTGAGCATCTTAATACATGCAATGCATGCAGCTCTAGGATGGTTTGGAAAGAAGTACATCTTAATCATTCTGAAATCATGTTCTTATGAAGAAGTTTTATTGACTTGCTCAATGGCAAAATACTTTTGTGGTACTCAGAACTAGAACAACTCAAAATAGCTACACTGCCCATATTCAGAAAAATCTCACTCCTGAAATATATGCAATATATTTATAGACATTTTTATAGACACACTTTTTAATGGACACAAATAAAACTGGGCGCAAGAGTTTTATAATAGAAACATCACCAGAAAATTCATTTGAAAGAATATCACAGATGCTTTCATAAAAATTGCTTCATAGTTTGTGTATTTTAATATGCAATATTAATAAAATAGAAAAGTAATCTTTTTAAAAAATAAAATTGCCTACGTATGGTTTTACTGTTGTCTTTCAGTCTCTAGTAATTAGCACCTTAATGATGAAATGCAAATTATACATAATCTTTTTCTGTCTTTCTTATTGAGTTAAGCTCTTGCAAAAAAATTTTTTTTTAAATCTCTTCTCTTACTCCAAAAAGTCCATCGAAATATTGTATGCATTTTACATTGCCAGTGAGTGAGTGCTTTTAGCAGCAGTGCTCTGTATATTACCATAATTCAGTGATTTCATTTATTCAACAAGAAAACTCCCAATCTATTTCTGCTGTGAGTACTTTATGCTGAATTAGAAGAGCAGAATTTAGAAAAAGGTCTAACTCAAATATAAAGTCGAAGAAGAAACAGATTTTTTTTTGTACTTATGTATGGGAAATGATAATACAATAAGAGAACCCTATTGAGGTTCTTGAAAGTCATTCACATTTTCAGTATAACTTAGTTGTCTTTCTATGCTTTCTACGATCTCTGTTTCTTTTGTTTGTCATAGTTCAATGTACTGTATGGTAAAAATGCTTTTGATATCCAAATATCCTATTTTCTTTTTTTAAAAAAAGCAGAATTCATCATCTAAGACAGTGATGGCGAACCTTTTAGAGACCGAGTGCCCAAACTGCAACCCAAAACCCACTTATGCATCGTCGGGTGCCGGGTGGGTGTGGCCAATTGGATGGGCATGGCCCATTGGGTGGGCGTGGCTGCAGTGGTAACGGCAGACTGGGTGGGACTAAAAAGTTCAATCAATCAATTCCAACTTTGCAAGATCTTTTTTTTTCCCCGCGAGAAGTTGAAATTGATTGAATGATTGAACCTTTTTTTTTGTACACGGCGGCAGAGGCCTAAAGCAAAAAGATTTTATAAAACCCAGCTGAAGGCCTAGGACTGGGGCAACAACATGCGTGCCCACAGAGAGAGCTCTGAGTGCCGCCTCTGGCACCCGTGCCATAGGTTCGCCACCACTGATCTAAGAAATTAGAAGGTGATTTTTCCTGATAACACTGTCATCAAATCCCTGCTTTTTAATATCACTGTCTGATTGAATGAGATTATCACAGTACTCATGTCCTATTGATAGATTTGGCACTGGAATCTGTTTGACTATATTCTGTTTGATATTAAAAAAAAAGAAGTTCGGTCTAATCCAGCATTCCCATTAAGATTTATTTCCCCTTTATGTGGTATAAAGTTGGGTAGCATTATGAATATTACAACAATAGGAACTACCATCCAATTCAGCATGTTTTGATGCTTAAATCAAAGACTCACTAAGCCTCTTCTGCTCCTTCAGTTTCAGAAGTGCTTAATTTGGAAGATGGAAAGAAATTTATTCAACCTTTCCTGAATAATGTAATCTCTGCCATTTATAAATGATTGTAACTTTTTTTTTAGCATGTTGGCTAATTACTGCCCTTGTTTAGGTCTTGGAGCATGCTGCAAGAGATTTTGCTAGTATTCATTAAATTGGTAGACCCAGAATGGGTTGCAGAATTCTTTCCAAACTCAGTAAACCATGGCAAGAGTTAATTGGATTTCATCCATAAAAGCTGTGGTGGCGCAATGGTTAGAATGCAGTATTGCAGGCTAACTCTGCCCACAGCCAGGGAGTTTGATCTTGACCGGCTCAAAATTGACTCAACCTTCCTTCCTTCCGAGGTCGGTAAAATGAGGACCCAGATTCTTGGGGGCAATATGTTGACTCTATAAATTGCTTAGAGAGGGCTGTAAAGCACTGTGAAATGGTATTGTTATTGCAAACATTAAGTTTGTTACAAGTGCCCACTTCAGTGGACTCTGTGGGATTTACAAAATCTAATAAATGGTTAAAACCATTAAAAAGCTATACAAAATTAGTCAGGCCAGATTAAAGGAAGTACAATAATAAAAACACTACACACATATGCACACCCAAACAACATATTAACCCCAGGATTGGGGACAGACCAGTGGTGGGATTCAGCCGGTTCGCACCACTTTGGCAGAACCGGTAGCTAATTTTTCTTGCCCAGGCCCAGAATGGACTTCCGGAAGCAGCATCCACACAGAGAACCGGTTGTTCACATATTTGAATCCCACCACTGGGACAGACTCATAGAGGCTTTCTAGTATCCCAGGAGAATGGACATGATCTATATTTCTAGGGGTGCTATGTCCTAATATTGTACAAATAATTCAAAAGCAGTATTTTGTGATGTCTATTTCCAAGAAGTGTAGGAAACATTTTTTTTCAAATCATTAAAGCAGCTACATCATTTTTGAAGCTCTTATGAACTGCTTCATAATTCTTTCCTGATATACAATACATTTGGGCAAGGGGGGAGGGATATCTGAGAGCAATTTACAAAGCAGCTGTATAAACGTCTAAAAAAGAGAGACTCATACGCATAAGCTTTAACTTTCTGAAATGTGGTACTTCATATATTATTCTATACCTCAAGAAGCACCTCTTTCAAATGCTTTCTACAACAATTAGTGGTTCCAAGAATCCTTCAGCCTTAATGACTCATGTCTCCAATACTTATCCCTTCTATTGTATCTCCTCATTTCTTAGTTTCTGATGCATGCCATATTGAGGAGTTTCTAAGTGGGTGCAATATAAATCTAGTAAATAAATTAATTACATATACTACTGAAAGTATAAAAATAAAGCAAAGGGGAAAAGATGAGTATTAGGAAGACTGGTACTTTATTTAGTAGCATGAGATGGAAAGGCTTTGACATCAAGTGTTCTTAGTTTTCCCCGCTGTTTTGACATACATAAAATCAATGTGTTTCTTCTTGGTTAACTGCTGTGGTTACACGTTGTGGTTTGCTGAAAGCCAATTCTGGCTACCAGTGTAAATGTACTAAACAATGTATAGTTGCCCCTATGCGTTGTGTGGGCCACTTCTGCCTGTAAAAATTTCCTCAAATTAATTTCAGTTGTTTATTTTGGCACTACTATCGATGCTTCTTGCCCATTAGCAATGTTTACTCAGCTTGAGAGGCTCCATCTTGCCTGGATGCAATAATCCCCTCTGAGGGTGGCTTCACATTTTACGTAAGAATCCTGCTTGCTGCAAGTACACTGGTGTTTCCCATAGCAAACATGGGAAATGTAAACAACAAATGTGCCCTTAGATAGTGGAGTGTGACAGCTCCACCTTCAGTGAGCATAACGGCTGTGAAAAGTCATCCTGGAGTCACTTCAAATTATGACAGGGATGTCTAGTTTCAGAGAGAATGCCTTTTAATTAGCCTCTCAACCCAGTTCATGCAAACTCCCTTGCTAGAGTCCTTGCTTTCTCATCCCTCCTTCATGCTCTCAAAGGCAAAGCCTCTTCTGAATCTTTTATCTCTTTGTAGAGGAGTGTGTCTTTATTTGGTTCAGAGCCCAAATGCTGTGAATTGCTGCAAAGAGGCCTGCAGATTCCCACCAAGCTAATTAAAGCATGCCTGTTTTATTCCAGCCATCTCAGAAGCAATGACTCCGCTGCAGTTTAGGAAGGGATGTTGCTAATTTTGGCTGCCTTTGTTACCTCCCCTCTTCTCCTAGGTAGCTAGTGTTGACATAGCAACAGCTTATCCTGGCTTCTAGATGTATCCCTATGCAAACATATTTGAGTGATGGGGAGTCAGAGAAAGAATTCAATAAGAAGTCAAAGATGCTATTGCTAGGATTCCTGATTTTTTATATATACTGTATATATACTCCCTTCAGATGAAAAGCTTAATCTCCTAATTAATGGAATACTATTTGCAAAACATTTTTATCATGAATTGATGTTAAAAATGTTTGGTGTGATTCATAATAATTTGATTTATATCTGAAATTTACTACAAATTCTAATGGGAAACCTTTAAAGGAGAGCTATCAGATCTAGACTATAAAAACCCATGGTCTGCTGAATGACAGCTAAGAAACAAAAATAAAAAACAGGAAACTGTTGCCCAGAAGTTTGCAGCCCAAATCTACTAACCCTACAGTAAAGAAATTATTGATTTTAGTGAAGCTCACTAGTACACATAACTGATGAAATCCAACATTGCCTAAAGTCATTTTCTATTAAGGTTACAGATATTTTTCCTCCTCTCCTCGGAAGAATTTTATAGCTTCAAGCCATCCTGAACAGAGTTTTGAGAAGTAAAACGTATAGTGGAAATTAGCCCTGTCCTTGTTTCACTAATTGGAAGCCATTTTGGGATGGTTGATGGAAATCTGACTCTGCCAAGAAATGGAGGTCAACACATTTGTATACTCTTTTTGCCAATACTTTCATTTTTCAGAACATGGAAGGAAGAACAAGGGGATCAACTCTCCTGGACCTAATCTTCTTCTGCAAGAAAGTATTGAAGAAATATAGGTAATTGGTATTTTTAAGGAAAGCATTTATCCATCTTTTAATATCTAGGGGTGAAGGAATTAAGAGGCAGACATGTTTATAAAATTCAGAAGAGGAGAATTTGATGAACCCTCAAGGAAGATGAGTTAGATCTAATGGCTTGAAACCCTGAAAGAGGAGAAGATGCCTAGATAGAATGGGAAATCCTGCAAAATGAAGATATTGAAGGCAATTCCTACAAGAAGGAAAAGTGAAAAAAAAATCTAAAGAGTCCAATCTGGGTATATACAGTGCTTTCTAAAATGTTAAAAAGAAAAAGAATCATGTTGAGGGACTGGAAGAAGAGACACATAACCAAAGGGCACAAGGCAGTGTTGGAAAGATTAAGATTGGCTGTGGCTTGCAAGAATACTTAAAACAGCAAAAAAGAGGACTCCAGAGGTTGATAGAAATAAAAGGAAGAAGAAATGGAGCCCTTAGCTGGCTTTCATTATGCCCCTGGGATGGAGGATACTTCACCTGAAGATAGGTAAGAAAGTAAAAACACTAAAAGTGAATTTAAGTCTGCAAGACTAGGTGAATCACATTCTATGGTACTGAAAGAACCAGCTGGGGTGATTGCAGAAATACTCTCGATATTTTTAGACCATCTGGAGGATGATAAGATCCTAGAAGACTAATGGAAGGAAATGCTTCCATCTTTAAGAATGGGAAGAAAGAAATCCCTGCAAACCACATATTTAACAGATTAATGCCTCTACTGAACAAGGTCCTTGAAAAGAATATTAGCCAGCATGTTTGTGAGCACTTGGATACACCTGTTACAGTTAACATGAGCTAGCAAGGGTTTGTCACAAACAAATTATGCCAGATTAATATTCCTGATTGATCTAGTGATTAAACAATTAGGGAAATATTGTAGAAATAGGGTATCAAAGTTTTCAACAGACTCTCCCACGATATTCTGCTTAATAAAATGATAAGGCTGAATAAAACTACTGTTAGAAGGACTTAGCATTTCACTGAGTGAATTTACCATAAAACAGATGTGATCTCTCAGTGAATTCCACCTCAACTTAGAAGTGGAGTGACACCGGACTTTATGCTGAGCTCTGTGCTGCTTAACATTTTTACTATGACTTGGATGAGAGAGTTGAGGGGACATTTAGTCAAGTTTACAGATGACACAAAGCTAACAGAGGTAAGTCCTCGATTTATTGAGCCCAAAAATTATGTTGTTAAGTGAGACATTTGTGAAGTGAGTTTTGCCCCATTTTACGACCTTTCTTTCCACAGTTGTTAAGTGAATCACTGCAGTTCATAAGTCAGTAACTCGATTGTTAAGTGAATCTGGCTTCCCCATTGACTTTGCTTGTGAGAAGGTCACAAAAGGGGATCACATGACCTTGGGACAAAGCAACAGTCATAAATATGAACCAGTTGTCAAGCATCTGAATTTTGATCACATGGTCATGGGGATGCTGCAAAGGTTGAAACTGTGAAAAACAGGCATAAGTCCCTTTTTTCAGTGCCGTTGTAACTTTGAACGGTCACTAAACAAACTGTTGTCGTGAAGGACCACATATGCTTGTGAAAAGGGTCTGCATGTCCTGGTCAGCCAGAATTTAATCAAGAGGAGGTAGTAATTGTTTTACCCCTCTCTGTCCTAGTCAGATGCCATTTGAAATGCTGTGTTCTGGGCACTATTATTTAAAATGTTCAGTGATGAATTGGATTGAGTTTAGAGGAGGGATAGCAAGATGAAGAAGAGTCATGGAACCATTTACCTCATGGAAGATGAGGTAGCAGCCTTCAGGTATCTGAAGGGTTTTGCATATAGAAGAGGGAGTATGGAACCTCAGAGAGCAGGAGCAGTACCAGTGAGTTATAACTACAAAGCACTAGGTTCAGACTAGAAGTCATGAGAAGCTTCCTGAGTGTATAAGCTGATAGCCAGTGGAACAGGTTTCACATAAAATGGTGACTTATCTTTCTCTGGAGGTCTTCTAATAGAGTCTGAATGGTCATCATCTATCAACAGTTCTCTAAGGAAACCTGTACCGAGCAGGATATTGGACTTGACAGTCTCTAGGGTCACTTCCTATAAGCTCTATGTTTTAATGATTAAATACAGCAATATCTTGCTTTATTTCATCCTACAATAAAGTTAAGGAACTGGATCTGGTCAAGGGATCTGCTCAATCCTCTTTGTGTGAGTTGGATAACTTCAGTGGCAGGATTCAAAGTAGGAAAAACCCTCCATCTCCTGATGTCATTCAGTTCTCCATGTAGGAAGAGATGGTGGGGTGGGAAGTCATTGCTAGGAGATGCAGACAGAAGTTAAGAGCACACTTTTCTGCTTCTTCCTATATAGCAAAACAGTCTATGCAGAAAAAGCAGATAATTAATTCCAAATTTTTAAACTGTACAGAAATGCAAAATTAACCACCATTCATACTTTGCCTTTATCTTAACATTTTGCAATTAAATTCACCCACACTGAAAAGTATTAATATTATGAAAATTCTGTGCTGAAATGCAGCTGTTAATGACAATCATGTATAGAGAATATGAGTCACAAAAAAACCCGCATTTTCCCCCCAGTTTCCCCCTTTGGGGACAGTGCAGACGAGCTGAAGCACGTCACATTTGTGTCACTGCTGGAATGTCTGCCTCAGCATCTTCATCCAGTCTTTGCTCTTGGGAAGGTCCCTGGTAGGAACAGGACATGGGGCATCAATCAGGCCTCACTGAGACCTTGTGGGCTACAAGTCACCCATCCCTGCCCTGTGCTATTATCAGTTTCTTTCTAATGTTGCCATCAGATTTTGCTGAAAGAATAAGGGCTTGGCTCTTTTCTTTCAGGCAAAGTGCAACCAGTAAATAAAAACCTGCATTAGCACATCATTAAGACAGCATTTTAAACTCATCCTCAGTCCTGTTTTTTTTATCCCCCTTAGTACCAACTGTCTTTTGACTGCAACAATATCTATGGAACTTTTAACTCTCGGGGACCCTCCTTTTCTCCTCTGCTTTTCCCCCTTGAGTACCTTCTACATTTTCTACACCACAACTGTTCTCTTTATAAATCCATGTTGCCTCCCACCCCTTTTTTTTCTGCTTCTTTTCTACTCCAGCATCCCTGTGATATATGCTAACAGTGATCTTAACCATGTTGTTTGTAAATAAATCCCACTAAATTCAGTGTAACTACAATTTAGTTTGTATTGTAGAGTGTTTATGTGCTTTTCATGGCAGCAAATCACCACTCTTAACTCTGATGGACACACTGCATAATACCCCTTTCAAAAGAAGTCTGACACATGTATACAGTCTTTTTCTTCAAGTATCTCTATGCATCTAAGGAAATGACATGTGGCTGACCTCAGAGGATACAGAAGAAATGTTGAGGCAAACCAGTTGTAATAACAAATTACCCTGCTGATTTCTAGATTCAGAATTCAAGACATTCGCTTGGCTAATGTCTGTTGAAGAATTAAGCTAGATGAGTGAGCCTTTTTATTTTTGTTTTAACTTATTACTCAAGGACTATATTTTGCAGATCATTCACAACCAATTTTTTTAACCCTTTTCTCGTTCCTGATGAAGGGGAACAATCCCGTGAAGAACAGGGGGCACATAGAATTAGAAAAGTACCTCTCATTCTCAAATCTAGCAAAATCACACATGTGGGGGGTGGCAAAAGCAAAATATTTAAAGGAACTGCCAAGGATAATCCTAGGGAAGAAACTGAACTCAGAATAAATTCCAAGAACCCTGATCTTAAGAGGGCCCTTTTGGATTCTAATTTTGACCAAGATACCTCCAAATCTGTGGAACAATGGGATCAAAAGGCTGAGAGACAGAGAAATGCACACCAGAAGGAAAGTCTCCTTAAGTATTAAGGTCTATTTGGGAATCCTATTGCTTTTGCATTGTAGAAGTTTGCATTCTTGGAGAAAAATCATTGGAAGGTAATAGAGCAATTGATAGCTTTGTCATCTGATGGCTGGCTGCTTCAGCCCATACTAATCTATACATTACAGTGGATTTCTTGGATTTAGATCTTCTCTCTCTCTCTCTCTCTCTCTCTCTCTCTCTCTCACTCACTCACTCACTCACTCACTCACTCACTCACTCACACACAACTTGATATTTAAGTCTTAAACTGATCATATCTGAACTCTTAAAATTAGGACAACACCAAAGCAAAGGACTGCAATTTTATCTAGATTTTTCCTTAATTCTGAGTTGAATATCATCAGTTAGCTGCTTGGAGAAGTAAAGCAGCATCCCTGATGTATAATGAGCAAAGCTACTTCAGGGACATTGTGAATTTTGGAGAAGGAATGACAGATTTCTCACATACTGCATGTAGCACATTTTTCAGCTCCAGTGTCAGTTCTGTCCTCCATGCATGTTGTTTTTCTGGATAGAGAAAAAAAAGAGCAAAAGAACCATGAAAATAATAAAGGGACCTATGCATCTTCATGGTCTGACGTCCTCAGATATATTTGCAAAGAAAGTTTTGTTAGAAAATTGGAGCTGGGAAAGGTATGTTATTCAAAACACTCCCGAGGTTGTGCTATCCACAATAGAAGCCCAATTTCTAAATGTTCTGGACTTAGGATCAGCCTTCATTTTGCATCTTCCATGATTGTTGCTCTCCTTTCAGTTTTCAAGTACTATTTGATATTGTTGGGGAGCAATGCAGCTTTTCCAAATACATCCAGTTTCATACCAGCAGTTGAATTTACAGAGACAACCTTTCTAAAATGCTGCAGGCATTAGGCCAACGTTTGAGATGGTGTGCGCTATATGTAGGTGCAATTCAGCGGTGATCATTATTAAGCCTTAACGTTCACTGAAATTGTCTGGCCATAAGCAGTGGCTATTACCTTCTGCCAGCTAAGAGAATATCCAGAGAATGTGTGAAGGATGGCAGGCTCCCAGCTATTCCACTGCTTCCGGACAATGTGCTATTAAACTGAGTGCATCCAGTCATCGAAAGAACATATCCCCTTAGGAGAAGAATGCAGAAATGTTATAGACTGAATGAGCTATTTATATAATAAACCGATACCTGTGATCTGTTCAATGTTTCAGAAACCCAACAAACATCAAATGCTCGACAGAAAAGAAATTCTACAGACGTTGCTCACTCTCAGGACTAAATGGCTTCTTTCCACATGTCCTGTATAAATACAAATCCAAAGAGCAATTTGTGCAGGCACATTAGATTTCAGTTATTGTCAGTCCAATAAAGGTATCCTATATAATGGCTTTCCTGTGGTACTACAAGAGACATATTTTCATGAGGCTGGAAGGTATCTAGTAAATCTTCCGGCGCTACTATACTTTTATTTGCCCCCTGGTTTTAATCCTTATCCAAGTTAAGAAAAGCTGCAAACACTTCTGACTGAGACTTGTGCAAGGAAAGGTGAGCTCTGAGAAAGAACTCAAGCAACCATGTCATCTTGTAGAGTCAGTGCAGTTTCTGTTATTGATTTGCTGCAACCCAAAATGAAGGTTGCAGCAGCTGGGTAGAAGATGTTGTTTTTCTAACAAAACCAATAGAACAGGGGTGTCAAACTCAATTTCGTTGAGGGCCGCATCAGCATTGCGGTTGCCCTCGGGGGGCCAGGGGTGTGTGGCCAGGGTGGGTGTGGCCTACTGGGTGGGTGTGGATGGAGTGGGTGTGGCCTATTGGGTGGGCATGGCCAGCTCTACATTGTTCGATTCAAGGGTGCCTGTGGGGGCCTGGGCAGGAATGGGACAGATCTGAGGGTCTCTGGCAGAAGGGGGTGGGACCAGGGCAAGTACCAAGGCATGGTCCACTGGAGGAGCCTCACTGCCTGCTGAAACCTCTCCTCTGGAGCCCATCAAGCCGGATAGGTGAAGTAGGCGAGGGCCATTTGCTGGCCACTTCCAGGCAATGGTGCATTTCTTCATTCCTCACAAAGGGTGACATCTCCCCAGCATGCCCCAGGGGGCAGGGCCGACACAGCAGGGCCGGTCCCTTGCTGTTTCCAGATGGCCTTGTGGAGCTAAGACTGAATGCATTTCAGCATAGATGGCCACCACAAAATTGTACATTGGCTCCCTCCTGGCCAGCCTGGGCCAGGGCCAAGGCAGCGGGGACCATTCCCTCACTGTTTCCAGGATGGCTTCGCGGGCCACATGAAACCACTTTGCGGGCCGCATCCGGCCCACGGGCCTTGTGTTTGACATGTCTGCAATAGAATGTTTTAATATATTTATCTTAAAAGATTTGAAAGATTAACATTTTTTTAAAAAAAAATCTCAAAACAGATTACAGTAAAATTCAAAATCATAAATAGTAAATGAAAAAAGATATAAAACAAACGGATATAAATTATGCAAGACAAAATGAACAATAAATGGAGAAGAAAAAAATAGCAGTAGCGAAGTTGGAATATACACTGCTGTGATAGTTTTGAGACATTATTTAAAAAAATGTCTGGGAGAATAACTGTCTTTGCCTGATGCCCAAAAGATAGCAAGCATTCCTTCCTGGGAGGGCATTTCAAAAAGGGGGCTACCTTTTATAAAATCCTTTTATGGGTAGCTGCTTTTTCTGACCCAGCATACTAGGAAATCTGAAAGAGGCCCTGTAAAGGGGATAAGGGGAGCAATTAGAGAAGCAGCTTTTCAAATTGCGAGGGAAAGTGAAAACCTCTTAGCTCTAAGCTACGCTATTTATTTATTAATAAGTTATTTCTTTCTTAGATTTTGATCTTGTCTTTCCAACCGGAGCTTAAGGTGCGTACATAACACTCCCTTTTACATTTTCAAAGTGCTTTTAAAATGCTCTTTTTAAAAAACAAAGACATCTCCTACAACTGGCGCGTCAGTGAAAGGTCCTGCAATAGGACTGGAAAGATCCAGATACAGGTTCAACTTTAGCCTTGGAAGGCCTGCCCAAAGTCGCCTAGTTTCTGAGGCTGAAGTTGAACCTCATCCTAGGTCCCTCCAATGATATTTGGAGTGAAATGGTAAAATTTGTTTGAAATGGTATAGGGTTTCCTGCCTGAGCAGGGGGTTGGACTAGATGACCTCCAAAGTCCCTTCCATCTTCATCATCATCATCATCATCATCATCATCATCATCATCATCATCATTATCATCATCATTATCATCATCATCATCATCATTATCATTATCATTATTACTATCATCATCTTTTACTCATTAGACATGAACCACAGTCAACTGAACATTCAAATTGACTGGCGCTGATGGTTGACACGGGTTGCTGCCAGCATCCTAGGTATCAGCCAGGTACCTCCTTAAAATGTAAGATGTTCCAAGTAGCGCAGTCTTTTGCAGCATTGCTGGAGTTATTGCAGGAAGCTGCAGTTTCTTGATGTATTTTGCAAACTTTTTGGACATAGTTCCCAGTGCCCCGATGACAGTGGATATCACTGTTACATGTTTCATCCATAATTGCGCAGTTTTGATAGCCAGGTCACGATATTTCATAATTTTTCCCAGTTCTTTTTCTTCGACTCTGGCATCTCCTGGTACAGCGATATCAATCACCTGTACGCTTCAGTTCTCTACAACTGTGATATCTGGCGTGTTGTGTTCCATCTATTATTATTATTATTATTATTATTATTATTATTATTATTATTATTATTATTATTATTATTATCATCATCATCATCATCATCATCATCATCATCATCATCATCATCATCATCATTTTCCAGGAACTGTACAGACATACCAATTGTAGGACTTACTCTTTTTTTTTTTTTTTAAAAAAGAACACTTTGAAATAACTTTAAAACATTCCTTCTTAAAATATTCTGTGCCAATAGTCATGATGGTAAACTAATTATCACAAACAAGAACTATTTAATCAGAGCAAATGTGCTTAGAATTGATGAGTTCATTTATTACCAAGACCTCTGAATTAGTTTAATTTAAATATTAACATAGATGGATTTAAATGATTATCAACTCCTTGAATAGATTTGCTGTGCAATCCTGTCTTGTCTCTTGCCTGCCTTTTTACTCAGTGAAGTAGATCCAATATTGATTGGTCTTCCTGTTCTCCTACTTTGGGAATTCAGTATCTTTTGAATTGTGGAAGAGGATGATGGACATTTGTTATGGTTTCTACTGCTGCCATCTGTGCTCCTTCCCAGATTGTTCTGAAGGGGTGATGCAGAGGAGGGCACTGGTAAAAGGAATTCTTTCCATCTTCTCCTATTGGAAGGGTCAACAGGGGTCATCAACAAAGGGCCATAGAATCCCAGGGTTGCATGATACAGTCCAACCCACTGCTCAGCGATGTATCCATTACAACAGTGGTGGCGAACCTATGGCACGGGTGCCAGAGGCGGCACTCAGAGCCCTCTCTGTGGGCACATGTGCTGTTGCCCCAGCCTTGCCTCCACCTGCGACCCCCTCCTCACCAACAGCCCCCCTGGAGGAGAGTCGCCCCTGAGCGTGGCCCACATGGAGCAGCACAGCCAAGGACATGGCAGCCAGGCAGCGTAGACAAGACTGCCCTCATGCCCCAGCGCGCACAGTTGATGCTGCGTGGCACAGGTAGAGGGCATGGCCATGGCACTGCTGGGCTGCCTGGGTGATCTGCGGTGGGTCCTGGAGGTGGTGAGTGGCCCTGTGGGCAGGCAGGGTTGGGTGGAGTGGGGCCGGGGCAGGGGGTGGAACGGGGGCGGACAGGGGGTGGAGCGGGAGCGGGGCCAGTTTTTGGGCACTCAGTCTCTAAAAGGTTCGCCATCACTGCACTACAACATCTCAGCCTGACTAAAATATTTGCTTACAGAAAAAAAACTGCTGACTCCTTTTTAGGAGAGGAATAAAATAAAATTAATATCTGCCCTGAGATTTTGATGGTTGTACTTCATAGTTGGGCTGTGCAAATCTTCCAAAGGGATTCTTCGCTTTAGTAAAAGATTGAGTGAAGTAGGTACTTGAAGCTGCTTCACAAACAAAATCCCCCCCAACATCCCATTTTGAAGAGCAAAAAATGTTGCTTCACTTTGCTTGGCTTTGCTGCCACTCCTCAGGACCTTTGGAGCAGTTGCAAAAACCAGAGGAGACTTCTGCTTAGGTTTTTGCAACTGTTGGAAAATGCCAGGAGGAAATGCAACAGAGAACCTTCCTGGTGATGCAAAGGGATTTGTTTAGCAAGGCAAAATTCACTGCCTCTTTGCCTGGTTGATGAGAATTACATTACCTTCCTAACAAGGAACTTTTCATAGAGGTGAATCTGTGACACTTCACATAGGCCTCCTGTACACCTACGTGAAATGTTGCTCCTCACCATACATTATCTTTTAAAAAGGAGGAAAGTCAGATAGTAGCGAGATCTTTTCCTGTATCACCATTATATCATTATATATTGCCATATCTGTTTATTTGTCTGTCTAGTTTTCTGTCCATCTATGAATAGGCTGGAAATCTAAGTGGACCAGTTGAGGGGAAAAGTGGAAGGGCCAAGAAGAAAGGACTTCCCTAACATTTCTGTGCCAGTTTCAACTGTTCCTTGTTCAGTGGGGTTAATTACCATCCTTCTTGCAATGTACATGGGCTCCTGTGTGTGCATCTTGACATAATTTACGTCGTCAAAGTTCATGCTACTTGAAGTGTGCTTCTTAATACAGTATTAGAAAATGGGGCAGTGCCTGATATCACCAAAAAAAACCCACCCACCCCTGCCTGGTTCGGAGGGGAAAATAGTTACAAAGAGCTTACCAAAAGACCTGTATGCTTTGACCTCATGTTTGCAGAAAAATGTAAATCACACAGTCCTTGAAGGTAACCTTCCAGGTACTGTAAGCAACTTTGTGTTCAGGTGAGTCTGAATCTAACAAATCAAGATTGTGAACTAAACTAGTGTGTAGCTGTCAGGTACAGCATAAGTTGCTTCTTATGACTTCCAACGCCTCCAGACTTTGTGGGTGCTCCAACACTGGAGTTTTTAAGAAGAGATTGGACAACCATTTTTCTAAAATGGTATAAGGTTTCCTGCTTGAACAGGGGGTTGGACTAGAAGACCTCAAAGGTCCCTTCCAAATCTTTTAGTCTGTTATTCTGTCATTCTTTTTTTCCCTAAGGGTTGAAGAGCATAATAATGTACAGAGCAAAAACCTCATGGAAATATTAGTAAAAAAAATTACACTTAATCTTTGATACTTTATGAATAATTTTATATGTGATAACAATGCATGGTTTGTTTGTTTTCTTAACTGAAATTGGCAGTTGTTTGTTTTTAATCCTAGATTATATATTTGGAAATTGTAAACCTTGGGAAATTGTCTGTAAGATCAGTAAATAAACAAAGGAATATGCTAATGCATTCATGAAGTATCCTTTCTTTGTGTAATATATATTATATGAATATCTTAGAAACTACCCTCCTTTATCCTGCTATTGTAATATCTGGGAATCAATTATATAACCGCGGCTTGATTAGATGAGTTGCCATTTGTTGTTATTTGTATCATTAATGCTATTTTCAAGGATATGCTGGACCTTGGGATTTTTACAATTCAATATTTATTTGTATATACAGGTAGTCCTCAACTTACAACAGTTCATTCAAAGTTACAACAGGACTGAAAAAAATGACTTATGACCATTTTTCACAGTTACAAATTTTGCAGCCTCCCCATCGTCACATGATCAAAATTCAGATGTTTGGCAACTGATTCATATTTATGATAGTTGCTGTGTCTCAGAGTTATGTGATCAACTTTTACGACCTTCTGATAAGCAAAGTCAATGGAAGAAGCCAGAGTCACTTAACAACCGGGTTATTAATGTAACAACTGCAGTGATTCACTTAACAATGAGGCAAAATTCACTTAAGTATCTCACTTAACAACAGAAATTTTGGGCTCAATTGTGGTCGTAAATCAAGGACTACCTGTATTGTTGTTCTGTTCTTATAATTATGGCAGAGGAGCCTAAAACTATTTTTCCTCAGCTTCCATTTCAACATACAATATGGAGTTAAATTGACTGACTTACTTTTCAGTCATTGTAAGGTGAGCAATGCTAGGTCAACACCTATCTTACAGTTTTTGAAACATTTTCATCTTTTTTAAACTTAGCTGTGAAATAAGCTTCTGCTTTTTAGCCTGTTTTCAGGGTAGTTGAGAGTTTATTTTTTAATTTCTCTTGGCAGTGCACTTGAGTTTATTTTTGAAGAGTGTAGAATGCTCTGTTGTGCCTGTTGTTGTTTAGTGTTACACATCTTTTCTTGAGACCGAAATATCCCCGATTGCCCAGATTCTCTTGTTTGAAAAAGGCCAATTGTAAGTTTTTCCTCATAAAATTTTCCCTTGAGATTTAACTGAATATTGAGAAGCCAGGTTGTATTCCACTGGAAAAATAATTATATGGTGAAAACCAGGACATACCATCTCATACAGCACATTCCACCTTAGAGAATTTCATGGAATTTCTCTTCTTGTGTCATTTCTGAATTTGATTAGACACACACACACACGCACACACATACATACATACACACACATACATTTCCACCAAATTCAGTGAAAATTGGGAGAAAAGGATAGAAGTATATTTTTGAAGAGTACCAATTATTTATCATCATTCAATTCTGATTTTTCCAGAAATCCGGAATGACATAGAGATTGACCTATTTAGGCTATGTTTGTGTGCATATATGTGTTTATTTTTGCGAGTAAAAAGTCATTCTGTATTCTCTCTAGAATGACATAGCCGAAGGACAGAAAATGCCTTTTGGATACATTTGAAATTTTAAGAGCATGTTATGATTGCTATCATCAGATGAAAGTCAGAGAGCAAGGCTTGTCTCTCTAAAAACTGACTGTTTCTATGGGTTTGGCCTGTCAAAAATGATCTCTCTAGAACTTCTCCTCAAGATGTTCTCTTTCACACCATCTTACTTGGATACTTGTTTTCTGAAATGATGGGCATACAGCTAGTCTTCGACTTATGAACACGATTGAGCCATAAATGTCTGTTGCTAAGCCAAACAGTTGTTAAGTGAATTTTGCCCCATTTTATGACCTTTCTTGCCAAGTTTTAAGTGAGTCACTGCAGTTGTTAAGTTAGTAACACGGTTGTTAAGTGAAACTGGCTTCCCCATTGACTTTGCTGGTCACAGCAGGTGATCACGTGACCATCATAAATACATGCCAGTTGCCAAGCGTCTGAATTTTGATCATGTGACCTTGGCGATGCTGCAACAGTCGTAAGTGTGAAAAACAATCTTCAGTCACTTTTTTCAGTGCTGTTCCAACTTTGAACGGTCACTAAATGAACTGTTGTAAGTTGAGGACTACCTGTATTTCCAAATAAAGCCACCTGATATTTTGTTACTCAAAAACATTACTGCAAATAAAGATGTGCCAAAAGAAATATCTACAGGCACATTGAAGCCTCTGGAATCCACATTGCCTATCTTTGACATAACCATTAAAAAGAGAATGTGATCTTCTAGAAGCCAAATATGAACTAACCCTAGATGGGCTAGTTCAGTTTTGGCCTCAACAAGAGGCCAAATGTTGCATCTTAAAAACTTCACACTAGCTATTGCGGTAATTTTCTTCTTTAAAAAAACTCAACTCTATATTAGCTAAACAACAGAAACTACCCAGATTCAACATGGCTAATTAAATTGCTTTATAGTAGAAATAATTCATATATATGCAGAAAATAAGCCTATCACAGAATGCAGCAATCAAGTTGTTTGTATGTTAATCCTGGGGTTTAATCCACTGTCTTTTCTTCCTGCTGTTTCAAGTCAATGAATATTTGGCTGTTCTTCTTCCACTCTTAGGAGTAGAAGACATCTGTTCTGTGTTTGCATAAATATTTTGTCTAGCTTGAAGATCACTGATTCCCATTTTGCCAAGTTTAGCTTTTAAACCAGCAATTATACAAAGGAAGGGTGGGGCAATATCACATGTCAATAGATCTGGAATTTGTTTCTCATAGAGATTTAGAAGACTTGGCAGGGCTGTTTTTGTTTTGGTGTTATTTTTAAAAACTATATTAAGCTTCTGTAAGGACTTCTACACAGTTTTATGGCCATACAAGCCATTAACATTGCTAACTAAAGTCTCAGGATGTTTTAAAAGGCAGCAGACATGGTTGGTCAGTTCTGTTCATTTTGATGACTCAGAACTTGTAGGCCTCTTAACAGAATAACAGAGTTGGAAATGAGGAGGTCTTCTAGTCCAACCCCCTGCTCAGGCAGGAAACCCTATACCAGGGGTAGGCAACATTGGCTCTTTTATGACTCGTGGACTTAACTCCCAGAATTCCTGAGCCAGCTGGCTCAGGAATTCTGGGAGTTGAAGTCCATGAGTCATAAAAGAGCCAAGGTTGCATACCCCTGCCCTATGCCATTTCAGACAAATGGTTGTCCAATCTCTTCTTAAAAACTTCCAGTGTTGGAGCATTCACAGTTTCTGGAGGCAGTTGTTCCACTGATTAATTGTTCTAACAGTCAGGAAATTTCTCCTTAGTTCTAGGTTGCTTCTCTCCTTGATTAGTTTCCATCCGTTGCTTCTTGTCCTGCCCTCAGGTGCTTTGGAGAATAGCTTGACTTCCTCTTCTTTGTGGCAGCCCTTAAGATATTGGAACACAGCTATCGTATCATCCTTCTTTTCATTAAACTAGACATGCCCAATTCCAGCAACCGTTCCTTATATGTTTTAGCCTCCAGTCCCCTAATCATCTTTGTTGTTCTTCTCTGTACTCTTTCTAGAGTCTCAACATCTTTTTTACATCGTGGGAGATTGAGGCCTGTATGGGCAAATCATCCACTTGCACTTATTCACAGAGCTATTCTCAAGTTAGTCTTTAATTCTATGAGTCACCGATCTATTTTTTTTTTTAAGGAATAAGAATAAGGTGAAGCCCACTGGGAGGTTTTGTGATGCATTTTTGGTGCACACTGGAATATTAAAAACATATTTAGCCTCGGTAATGATACTGGTAACAAATATATTCTTTTGAAGTCTTTGAAAGCATCGTAAAGCTGGTTTGGGAAGACTCGTGTTCAGACTAAAAAAAGGCTTTGGCTTGATTTAAGAGGTATCAATTCTTCATTAAATTGAGCTGTATGTTTTCAGGAGGGCAGCTGGGGTTTGAAAGAATGGAACAAAGGCTGCTAGGAGTTTCAATATCATTATGAGTGGTTCTTTGTAGTATAAAGAGTATAAAGCTGTTGAAAAGCTCCAAATTGCATTCTGTCCATTTCATTAGAGGCTGCAATTATATTTAACTTCTCTTTCGTGCTTCTGCAGTGAAAAAGGTCACTTGAGAATATCTGTCTTTTTAGAAAAGACAGATATGTTAGTTAGTTTGTTTTTTTTTCAGTTAGGAAGACCACTTTATGTCTTCCCTGTTTAGGTTAGAAGCTGGAATGTGATAATTATCATTTTAAACATTTCATCCAGATTGCTTTTTTTTCCCCCAAAACTACAGGCCAAAGTTATTTTATTGATATTGCAGGTAGTCCTCAACTTTCAACCATTTGTTTATTAATAATATTAATAATAATATTAATATTAATAATAATAATATTAATATTAATAATAATAATAATAATAATATTAATAATAATAATAATATTAATAATAATAATAATAATAATAATATTAATAATAATAATAATAATATTAATAATAATAATAATAATAATAATAATAATAATAATAATAATAATAATAATAATAATAATAATAATAATAAAGTTGGAAGGGACCTCGGAGGTCATCTAGTCCAACCTCCTGCTCAGGCAGGAAACCCTATACCATTTCGGACAAATGGCTGTCCAGTTTCTTCTTAAAAACTTCCAGTGTTTGACCATTGGAAGTTACAGCAGCACTGGAAAAAAGTGACTTATGACCATTTTCACCCTTATGACTGTGGAAGCATCCCCGTGGTCACGTGATCCAAATTTGGATGCTTGGCAAATTTTGTAGTGTCCCAGGGTCATATGATCACTTTTTGCGATCTTCTGACAATGGGGAAGCCAGATTCACTTAACAGCCGTGTTACTAACTTAACAACTGCAGTGTTTCATTTAACAACTGTGTTAAGAAAGATCGTAAAATGGGACAAAACTTAACAACTATGTTGCATAGCAATGGACATTTTGGGCTCAATTGTGATCATAACTACCTGTAAATTTATAATTTGGGAGTTCACATCTCTGTAGCTAAAAGTAGTTGATCTACAAATTAATTAGCAAATAGGAAGATCTTCTTCTGAGAATACATAATTAGGGGATAGTGTTTATTTTGTCCCCCCCCCCTTTTTTTTTTTTTGCAAAGCATTCTGTTCCAAACCTGTGTGATTATTTGTGGTCACCCAAACTGTATTGTCTAGCACATGCATTTCACCAACAGTAGGCAGAAATCTTATTTTATAAACATAATATCCCAGGATTCTGCATAAAATGGGCTGCTTCAGGAATGAAGCATTTTGTACTACCTACGACTTCCAATACAACTACAGGAGAATTTTTAGCCAGTTTTTCAGTGTGGGTCTGAGCATTCCCTACACAGATCCTTAGTCACTATGTTTGATACTATTCTGCATAATGAGAAAATGTTGATGGAAATTTGCTACAAATAAAAATAGCAAACATGCTAATGTGCTTTATCTTTAACTAGGGATGTAAAAATGCCAGTATAAGAGAGTAATAGAATAGTTGCAGTGGTGGGATTCAGCCGGTTCGCACCACTTCGGACGGTGGTGCACCCATCCATTTTGTAGTTCCCAGAGTATGTCATTCCATTAATATTTTAGGGCAGGGGTTCCCAACACTCAGTCCATGGACCAGTACCAGGCCATGGTATGCCAGCAACCAGTCCGCACAAACAAGCAAAGCCCCATCCGCGAGATGCAGGTGGCACACAAAACCACGCCCCCTCCGGTCCATGGAAAAACCTCTCTCCACGGAACCGATCCCTGGTGCCCAAAAGGTTGGGACCTCTGTTTTAGGGGCTTCATAGATTTTAATGTCCCATACAGATATTTTAAAGATCACAGCTTAAAGCTGTGGTCTTTAAGCTTAGTGACCCTCATTCTAAGCACTCAGTTTTGGTGTACAGATTACTATGGCTAACTTTACACAACACAGTAAACCAAAATTGAAAAAATCACATACAAAACCACGTACGAATATGTAGTCTTTTAAATCCAAACTCCAAGATTCTGAAAGTATGTGCATTAATATTACTGGATAAATAGCTATGGAGCCATCATGCAGAATCTTTTATTAAGATTTCTAGGACAATAGCTTGAAACTGTGATTATTCATGCCTGCCTTATTAGTTTCCCCCCTTTTTTAATGAACGAAGGGAATTTAGCATCAAAAAGGTTTTGTGATCATCATTTGTTTTAAAGGAACAAGATTTTAGACAGCTAAGAGCTGTTTCATATTGCAAATCTATTTTCACCACTGGGCTTCAGAAATTGATATCTGGATTTTCTTTTGTTTCATGCCGGGGTTTTTTTTGTTTTTTTTTAAACTACAATGAATTCGTCCACCAGCCATTCTATGAAAGGCTGAACAATGTTCATGGCTGGAAACCAAAAGGACTGTGAAACATGTCATTCATAAATAGATTTCAGTGAAGAGAAGTAGAGGAATAAAAACACCTCAACATGACTGGGTTACCACCTCAGGGCTCCAATAAAAATAAAATAAAATAAATCCTTAACTGACATCTTGCCACTTTTTCTGAAAGGCAATCTCTGTTAAATCTCTGACTAATGAGTTTGTAGTGCTAACTAACTCCATCTCCTTGAAACGATTGTTAAAAAATCTATTAGTGTCACATTCACATATCATTTTCCCATAGTAACTTCAAGATAATTTACATGGGATAAAATGGGATATCCCACATTAACCCAGTGAGGCTGAAAGATAGCAGTTTGCACAATTAATGAGGTTCAAAGCTGATGGGGAATTTGAGTCCAGATATTTGTGAGACAAGCAAAATACTTTTAACCATTTCAAAATACTTCAAACATTTCTAACATCTTCCATATGATGACATGAGGAAATTTGTCCATGTTATGTATGTAATGTGTATGTGTATATACATACTCATATGTGTCTGTGTATTCCTTTTGAGTGAGTAAATTATGTGCATGTGAGTTCTAGCAATGACTTGTGGCTGACATCGTATGTTGAATGTGCTCTTTAGATTATTAATAATAATATATCACTTGTTGCACTGGTTTCCATTTTTAATTGGTATTTAATTGGACTATCTGTAATAGGTGTCAACAATCTTTTTTATTTTACAGCAAAAGTCTTCAAATAAGAGTATAATTGACCCAATTTAATAAGGTTCATCATATCTGGGTTGCAGAAATCCACACCAATAGAGTTTTTTGTTATGTTTTTGGTCACTTGGAGTTATAAATGGAGTTATATATAGATGTGTGTCTGTGTGTAAAACAAAATGAGACTTGCCCAGAAAATTTGTAAAGTTTGTCAAGTATCTTTCCTTTTTACTATTCTAGTGCAGATTTATTCTGATTTTGATTTTTAGCTGCTTAAGCTTCCAGCATTATTCTCTTCATGACTTTTCTTCATCTGAAGGGACAAATATTTGATTTCATCTCAGGCAGAGTTTTGCAGTCTTCTAAAATTTTCATTATAGCAAACATCAGCTTTTCCATCTTAATCTGACATTTTTATTTCCCACATGGTTTTTTATATATCCTTTAACTTTTTTTTAGCATGTCTATTTTAGTAGCTAGATGTACCACTGGTAGTTTTACAGTGATTCTCAATCTTGGCAACTTTACGATGTGTGGACTTCAACTCCCAGAATTCTCCAGCTAGTGTTGCTAGCTGGAGAATTTTGGGAGTTGAAGTCCACACATCATAAAGTTGCCAAGGTTGAGAAACACTGTTTTAAAACATACCTGGAAGGAAGTCAACCACTTCCTTCCCTAACATTATTTCCAGTGGTATTAAGTAACCCTCCTGTCTCTTGCTATGAGTCCTTAGTCCAAAATTCTTTACTCTGCAGTTATCCTGTGCAAAATAGGAACATTAGTGGCAACTCCTGTTTATTGGCAGCCTCTCCATGTTCTCTATCAACCTACAGTGGCAGCCAACAAATGAGAGCTAAAATATATTCTATGATTATTTCTGTTGACTCAGAACAATTGGAGTTTAGGAACCTCCAGTAGCAATAACTTCATCTCACTTTTCTCCTTCTCTGCCTTCCCTTTCTCTTCACCATTCCCCCATTCTTGCTTTGTGTGTATAAGCAAGTTGCACATAGAAATTCTCCAAAATTAATTGCTTGCCTTGACTCTATTGCATTGTGACTAATAAATATAATATTATAATGAATCATTTTAGCCAATGCATGCCGTGAAACTTTTCTTTTCAGAACCATATAAGTTTGATTTGTTACGTGAATTAGTTGTAGCAGGAATAAAAAGAGAGTTGGTATAGCGCAAGGGACTTATATAAATGACAAGCTTTAAAGCTTCAGTACACCAGCAATAGTGCCAGTTTATTTCATTTGGGTTGCATTTGACTCTAAAAGAAATCATGGTTCAATAGTTGTGACGGATGGATAAAAGAAAAAAATGAGTTCAGATAGACAGGCACTCAGTTTGGAACTGTTTAAAATCTATTTTTCTTCTTTTTTAAATTGAATTCAAAAGGAAAACATTAAAGAATGGGATGGGATGGGGTGGAATAGAATAGAATAGAATAGAATAGAATAGAATAGAATAGAATAGAATGCAATGCATATCAAAACATTTTGGATGGCACTTAGAAAATTTGCACATTCACAAAATTTCCATCTCTCAATTACAAAAGGCCAACACTGTTTGGATCCACACGTATACTATGCTGATACAGTACAACATCCTAGATTCTTGGGAAGAACTCAGTGCATATGAAGCCAATACCAGCTAAAGAACTGGTATTCAAGCTGTGACTTCATATTATTGTGAACAGATAATAATTTATTAAACTTTCAGGCATTTTATTTGGGCTTTGTATATGCTGATATATGCAACCAAAGGAACTCATGTCTTTCTGAGTTAAATGTCAGTTTGCTAAATCTCTAGATACAGTTAAATGTCAGTTTGCTAAATCTCTAGATACAGTATATTATCACTATAATAATACAAGTACCTTAAAATAATTATAATTTTCAGAATAACACAAGCCATCAAAATAATCATATGTGCAGATACATATATATTTAATATAATCTGCCTTATAGTTGCATATATAAGCTTCATAGTTGTACAATCCAATGTGAAGAGTAAGACATAGGGTATTTCCTTACCACGAAACTGGGTCATAGTTCAATTAACTTTGATCATACAATGTGTGCATTCAAAACAATGCTATAGTTAAGTATGATATATTATGATATATATTGAGGTTGTTATACTTTATATTTAATACATACAGAAAATTGCATAGTTCTCCATATGTGCAGGAAAAAAAACTTTACTTTCTTACCTAAAATATGTACTGGTTAAAACAGCTTTTTAAAAAAACAGAATGGGCAAACTGAAGATTCAAAATTGGCTTAGTAATTATTTGTTTTTGAATGTTCAAAGAAGCCTACAATCTGTTCTCCTAAACTTTTTTTTAATATTAGCCTGTACCCCTGTTATAAAACAGAGATAAAATGCAAGCTGAATTTTAAATGTGAACAGTGAAAGCAATAACTATAATTAACCACAAGTATAACTATAACTATAACGGTGTGTTTAATTTTTATTAAGAATTTATTAAGACTTTTGATTATAGTAGTAAAAGTTAATACAAGCTAAACTTAAAGAAAATGGAGAGAAGTAAAAAGTGCAAGTTAAAAGAAAAAAGAAGAAAAAGAGAAGATAGCGAAAAGTAAGAATATATTAAATGTAATTTTAATATATAATATTAAATATAAATTATATTAAAATAGAAATAAAGAAGTGACTTCCAACTGTCCACTAATAGAAACAAACTTAGTAACTCTTCACCTTCTCTATAGTTCTGAACATTTATCTCTTTCTCTCTTTATCCCATATCTCATCTCTTATCTATAAATAAATCCATAAAACACTATCTTTTCAGTCCTGGTGTCAGCAGAAAGTCCATAAAAGGTAGCTAAAAGTAACAATTCTTACTTTAATAAATATCCTTGATCAAATAAACCAACTTTGTATTCCTTCCTTTTACTTCTAATAGTCTTAATCTAGTTAATTCAAATAATATTATTGGATTTGATTTTTCTTGATTTCTTCTTTGCCCTATTGCTCAAAGTTCTTCAAGATTTTAACAAGCCTCATTCAGGTCACTCCCTTGGTTTGTCATTTGGATTTTTTTTTTTAATTGTAAAGTCTCAGTTACTTTTGTAGACCCAGTGAAAGATCCTTTTTAAATCATTCCCTTGGTATGTCAGTTAATTAATCTGTTTTCAATACCATTTGTATCTAGTCAGATAAAAATTGTTCTACATCTGACATTTCTCCAATAACATATTTTGGACCAAGTTGACCCATAGAAGCAAATATTATTACTGACTTTGCTGATATTGTGGCTATTTTCTGATTCCATTCTTCAAAAGTCTCAGTATTTTTTATTGTCATAACCATGTTGTAGGCATGTATAGCTTTCCCGTATCTAAAATATGTTCTCTCTTCTAGTGTCCAGTTTTTGAAATCATGTAATTATTTATATCAGGGGTGTCAAACTGCTGGTCCGCGGGCCAGACGCCTCATCCAGAAGCCGTGCCCACCCCATTGCTGGCAATGGCAAAACTGTCCCGATATGTTGCGCGATGTCACATGACATCACGAGTTTGACATGTCTGATCTATACTGTGTCTTGTAAAAACCAAAACAGGATCTATTTCTAATGAGTAACTCTTTGAACTTTAGTATTAATTCCAAAATGTTTTTGTACAAGTTTCAATCTTCTATTTTTATCTGGACCCTTATTCTGTTTATAATTTTCTAAGATAAAGATCTTATTTAGGTTTTTTGCTTTTCATTTCATATGTTTTAAATTCTTAAGCTTATAATTAGTTTTCTTTCATTAAGGATTAAAGGCAGACTCACTCACATTTTCAAACTTGTCATTTTGAAGATCTTAATAGCTTAGAACTAGTTCATGAACAATTTCCGAAAATAATTAGAAAGTGAGGCTTGCGAACTTCATTTCCTTTAAAAGTTTCTGCCACGGTTGCAAATAAAACGGCTAATCCCATCATCTCCAAGTTCTCAAACCCATGGAAAACTACTGTCCTGCAATCTCCTTGTGAGGAGTAGCCATCTGGAAAACATGTGGGGGATTTCTCACCCTCTCCTTATCCAAAGAGGTTCCAAGAAACCAGTCTACTCACTGGTTCCTTGGACTTTGCGATGGTCATCAGCTCCACTCTTGCAGAGCCATCTTCAGGTTCCCATACCTCCCCCAGAAGGTCAATCTACTACATTGTTAAGTGGCAAAAATATTGATAAAAATAAATTGCTTTTAAAAATTAACAAAATAAAAATACAGTATACTAGATTGGATGGCTTAAAGAAAGTTCTTGAACAATCAACAAGATTTTAATTTTAATCAAGACAATGATTCATATTTTTATGATATTGGTAAATACCAAAATTTTTGTATCTGTGAAATATTTGCCAAACTAGCTATCTTTTGCTCTAAGGGAGCCCTGGATCTAATATCAAATTGTAATTTTTAATGTGTCACAGGGAAAAAAATAAATATATTCTAGGACATCCATTATGTTCCCTGTATCTAAGTGATAATGAAATGAAAACAAGTCCAGTTCTTGAGCCAAGTTCACCTCTTACTTGTTTGAAGAGTTTGCTAAAGACTAGCTGCAGACCTTGGCACAAAAAGTATTTCATTCAGTCCTAAAAGATGATGATCAACACTCAGATGGGGAAGATGAAACAGTGCCAGAGGTAAGCAGTTGGCAGATAGCCTCCTGTGATAATGCCAGTATACCTGATAAAGGTCATGCTTTTTTTCTGGGTTGTTTCTCAGTTTAGAAGTAAGCCTGAGATTCTTTTCATATGTGTGTGATATACTTGCCTGGAAAATTTGCTAGCATGGGAGTACCGTCTCTAAATGTCTACCCACCCAGTAAGATTGGGGAAGGTCGGTTATCTCAACCCCTTCCATTAAGGAATAGTAGCCGAGTTACCATAGCATGAGTCTTCTCCATTATGGACCTGCTTCCCTGGAACAACATTCCTCCCAAGATCAGAGAAGATCTCACTCTACAGGTGGGTTGGGTTTTTGAGGGGGAAGTCATCCAAATCTGGCTACTCTAGAAAACCTTGGGAATAGATGAGTGATAGAGGAGACACTCCATCTACGCATTTGGAAAATTTGGGCTGTTTGTTATATCATTGTATTTTTTGCATTGGTATTCTTTAACTACTGTTGTATTTTCATTTTTGGATTATTTTGTAAGATGCTGAAAGCCTTGTCTAGATTAAAGAGCATATACATTATAGTAATTCAATTAATTAAAATTAAAATAACTTTTAAAGTACAGTATTTTAAATGTCAAATGTTTTAAATGTCAAATGTTTATACCTACAATATTTTCATTGCTGCTCAATTTATCTTTCATATCCTTTTTTCTTCCTGTTCCATTACCCCAAATCTGGAAATGGGCCATTATCAGAACCCCTATGATACGGTTCCTTATGTTTTCAATATCAGTTCTTTAAAACTCTGGTGTTTTTTTTCCTCCATATATCTATGTAATAAAAGTAGTTTACACTAATTTATGATTATTTTAACATTTAAACAGCTGGCAACAGAAATAGCAATAGAGCATCTGTTCATGTTTTTTAAGGAGGGTACAGTTTCTGGATTGAAAGAAAGAGAGGAACAAAATTTCAAATTATACTCATACTTTGGACTAAAGAAAATTTTTATTGTTGTAATTCTCTGTGTTAAAGACAGAAAATATTATATACAGCTTCTACAAATCCCCCTAACTTTATTCACTCAAATGTTATTCTAATTAGTAGGACATAGAATTGTAAGTCATAGAAAGGCACATTCTGCTAAAAGTTAGGAAAAAGTTCCAAATACTAAAAACATTTAGTATTGGAATAAATTATCCAGAGATATCCTAGATTGGTTCAAGAAGATAATGTATAGGAATAGTTTAATATAGATTCCTATGTTGAGTAGGACTTCATAGTGAATGACCAACTTCCAATTGTATGATTCTATGAATGCTACAACTAAAAGCTTGGGACTTTAGCTTTTGTGCTTTTAGATTTTTTCCCCAACACTTGGACAGTAGGACTATTTTTATGATACCAGGAATGCTTAGACCAGTGGTGGCGAACCTATGGCACGGGTGCCAGAGGCGGCACTCAGAGCCCTCTCTGTGGGTATGCACCGTTGCCCCAGTCCTAGGCCTTCAGCTGGGTTTTATAAAACCTTTTTGCTTTAGGCCTCCGCCGCCGTGTGCAAAAAAAAAAAAAAAAGGTTCAATCAGTCAATTTCAACTTCTTGCGGGGAAAAAAAGATCTTGCAAAGTTGGAATTGATTGATTGAACTTTTTAGTCCCACCCTGTCTGCCATTACCACCGCAGCCACGCCCACCCAATGGGCCACACCCACCCGGCACTCGACGATGCATAAGTGGGTTTTGGTTTGCAGTTTGGGCACTCGGTCTCTAAAAGGTTCGCCATCACTGGCTTAGACAAATTGATTATTTTATTGAGGAGCTACCCACCACATTGTTTAATAGACTTTTCATCTGAGCTATAGGCTTCCTTTCTGAGTTGCACTTGTACTTACAGGGTGATTGTGTTGACAACTGCAATATCATTACAAAGACTGCTTCATTCAGGACTAATCAAAACTTCAAGGCTATTGTGACACCATGGAATCATCCTAATATAACTCTACAAATTAAGTTACTCGAAGATTGCATTGTATTTGTTCCTGGCTGGAGTAGACTATGATCTGATAGCAGATAGATGGTAATATTCATGACAAGTTTTAGACTTTGAGAGTACTTCTCTCCAAGTTAGATCTTCTTCTTCTTCTTCTTCTTCTTCTTCTTCTTCTTCTTCTTCTTCTTCTTCTTCTTCTTCTTCTTCTTCTTCTTCTTCTTCTTCTTCTTCTTCTTCTTCTTCTTCTTCTTCTTCTTCTTCTTCTTCTTCTTCTTCTTCTCCTCCTCCTCCTCCTCCTCCTCCTCCTCCTCATTTCTTAAAGTCTTTGAAGTTTTCCAACTGATATACCTGGTGCTCCTCCTCATTTCTTAAAGTCTTTGAAGTTTTCCAACTGATATATCTGGTACTCCTGGTCATTCTCCAGAATGCAAACTCAATATTGTCAAAAAAAGTGGTTCACTATAACATGAACCAAAGCAATGGATATCTAAAAGTTTCTTTATTAAAATACTCAGTAAGAGTGATCATGGTCTCCTAGTCAAAATGACCAAGAGGTCCAGTAATAAATTGACAAAGGATGATATAGGAGATAGAAAGGGTGCATCAACAGTTATGTGAAATTATTTACATTATATATAGAGAAATATTTTTCCAAGTTTATATCTGGAGTAAGGTAGTCATCAAAATCTAACTTTGAGGCTGGCACCCTAGTTTAGCTATCAAGCTTGATCGTCATTCCTTGTATTTTATGACAAGGTAAGCCTTTTGATATTTTTCTCTAAAATGCAAGTGTACACATTATTTGCCTTCTGCCTTATTACTCAGAGTCTCTTTAAACTGAATTATAATTAGAAATGGGCACCCTGAATCCCAACAACTTTCTTAGTTTTGTATAAGCTTCTACTGACACAGAAAGCATGATTTAAGCACAAAAAATCAGACTCCCCAAGACATTCTTAT
Organism: Protobothrops mucrosquamatus; assembly: GCF_001527695.2. Lineage (NCBI taxonomy): Eukaryota > Metazoa > Chordata > Lepidosauria > Squamata > Viperidae > Protobothrops > Protobothrops mucrosquamatus. The sequence continues at coordinate 246,936 of NW_015386592.1, read as the reverse complement.
GATTGATTCTAAATGACCCTTCCTTCCAAACAGAGGGTATTATTTTCCAGGGTTTAGCCCAAAACTTGATGAATATCAAGATAACTAAAATAAAATAGGCAAAAACCTCAAAAAGTATGTGACTGGTTATATACAAAATACTTTTTCCGTAATAGCATGATAATAAAAAATACATTTTTTCCCTTTTGGGTCTCTCAGAGTGACATTTGACAGAGCTCTTTCAAATGAAGTGGGATGTTATTCTATCTAATGTGATTTAACAGAGGAGCCTCTGAAAGCCATTTTATAACCATTGTAACTTAGAGCAGCTAAACTGGAGCAGCTTAGTCAATGGTTTGTTTTTTTTCAGAGCCCTTCCTGAACTTTCAGTATCTTTATTCTAGTTTCCTTAGGCTTTTCATCTTGCTAGAGTTTCATGCTCTGCTATGATACATTCTTCATAGTTCTTGGTGTTTAACTTATTGCCCATGTTGATGAAGAAAAGCCTGACCCCAAGTTTTATAACTTTAAATTGTCAGCCTGCAAACTGTAAAAACCATTACCATTAAATTGTCAGCCTGCAAACTGTAAAAACAAAACTGGACTTTTTTGCTAGGTGTGTAAAAAGTTGGAGCATTAAGCAGACCAAGTCCAAATCAGTCTGTAGCAAACTTTAGTGTCTTCTACTGAGTTGCTACTTCTTTGAGTCACTGTAACTCAGAAAGCTTAATGATCTTAAATCCACGTATTTATATTTTTAGTGTGCACGTTATTCCACTAATCCATCACGAGGATAGATCCAATTCATTCTGTATCTATACTGTTACGACCTGCAAATTGTCTTATTTCCCTGAAGCCCCATGTTCTCTGCCAAAATATAAACAGATGCGGATATGCCTGTATGGTGTTTTTTATAGAGAGAAGAGAAGAGACACCTAAGCTCCAACTTTTCTTTTTTTCTGTTACCCTGATAAAAAGGGACCAAGTGTGGACTTTCCATCCTTCATAGCAAACCATAAATTAGTTGCAATGCTATATACTTCCCCGTCTTGGGGCAAAAATTCACCTTAGTAATTGCTTTGTGATATTTTTTTCAATCCCTTTTATGCTCCATCTGTTGAAACACTTTTGGAAATATCCTAAAGCTTTAGATAAAGAGCAGATTGTAAAGAATATGTCTTGGAACATGAGAAAATTTCGCACAAATTCGTCTTAGAATTTTTTTTGCAAGAGTAAGGGATCCACTGCCCTGCTCTTTATATTTGGAAAAAAAAACAAACGAAACCAAATGAACAGAACTTAAACAAAGGAGGAAGGGCAGGTGCTCACAGTTAACAGCTGAATTACAAAATTCATAGGGCCTGCGAATACCCCACTGAGTTGTTCATATGCTTATGCAAAACCTTCTCCCACCTCCCTCCCTCCCTCCCCCCCCACACTGATCACTATGTGAAGGAGGAAGAAAACTGACAGGTTGAATTACAGCTTCCCCCCTTTCTACTGCCTTTCTGTGAAGGAGTGACACATTTAACTTCCCTTGTTGATGCTCCTGTAGGTGAAATGAATTATGAGGCTTTCTGCTTCCTTTATCATGTCTAGCCTATCTGGGGGGGGGGGGGGCAGACCAGCTGTTCTGGTGTTGTAGCTCTACTTTGGCTTTAATGCCAAATATAAACTATGTGCATTTCCCTGACTGAAGACCCTAGGCTGCTTTGAACATAGAGCCCATCTCCTTAGGGGATTAGAGGAGGGAAGTGGAGGAGGGGGAGAGAAAGCGAAAAAATCTTGCACAGAATGACAAATCAGGTTCTTCCTGATGTCCTTCCAGCCTTTAGATGGTTACTTACTAGATTGTAAGTCTGTCAGAGCAAAACCCCTTTGTTGTCTAGATAGAGGGATACTCTTATGCTTTTGTCAAATGCTCTACACAGAATATGGTGCTTTGAGTATTTTAAGAATGTGTTTTAAATCACCAAAAGCCTTCAGGGGATAGCAATGTGATAAATTTGGCAAGCAAAAGCAAATAAATGAATAATAGTTATAGTAGAATCTCATTAGGCTGAAATATCTCCTGTGTGCAATTATTAAACTGATAGCTACTAACAAAGTGCTGTCCCTATCTACTTTGACTTGAATATCGTCCATTAGTTCACAACAGATTATAGCACTTGTATTGATCAACTCGTTGACTTGATTCTTTTCTTTGCAAATAAAAAATGATTTGTTTAGTGTTTTATATTAATTTTTTACCAGAGAGAAGCATATATATATCCTTAATTAAAGGAAGAATGCAATTTATTATAATTGGGAGTAAGATAGGTTCATAAATAAAAGTAATAATATACCAGTTGTATTCATTGAATACAGATACTCATGAATTCTCTTCCCATGACAACATCATAATCAACATAATGCTAAGTTTCCATTTATAATAGTAAAATATTCTCTCTTTTGTAATGCTGTTGGATAATATATTTCCAAGAAACCTATAAGTCATGGAGTAATTTTCTTCAGAAATCTATACTTTGTCTATACTCAGACAAATGTTTATAATTAAATAGTATTTGTTATCTAATAATTCGTTATCCTAAATAGTTAGTTTTATACAGACAGGATTTGGGGGGGGGGACTGTAAAATAGTACAAACACAAATATAAATTTTATACTTTTATTGTTTCCAATATATATATTTAAATGAATGTGACTGCATAGGAATCTTTGTGGGTGGGGCAAGTGATGAAACGTACATCCTGATTCCATTCTGTAAAAATTGCAACTTGCATTTTTATGCAGTCTAATACACATTTATAAGCAACCTCAAAAGGAACACTTTTCCACATGTCCCTATATTATTCAGACTTCTAATTGTTAAATTATGCTAATATCTGCTGTTTATTTTAATCTGTTTTTTATTTCATGTTTTTCCTTTAGTTTTTGTTAAGTGACTTGAATACTCGCCTGACTACAAAAATGAGATGAAAATTAAATAAATAAAAATAAGTTGTAGAAATATATATGCCAAACCTTAGAGATTTGTCAGGAAAAGATCGTTTTTACTTTATCTGATTTTGTTTTGAAACACCTTATGTCCTGTAACGTTTTAGCATATTTCACCATGATGGTTGAATGGCAAAAGGAGAATTGAACTCAGAGAATGTCAATACCTTGAAGTGGTTTATTTGTTTTACTTTATAACATCCATTCTAAGTAAAACATATTTAATTTATTCATACTTGAAAATATTAAAAGTGGTTTATGGATCCAATTTCTCCCCAATCATCTTCCTGAATACTGAGGAGATCACATTGATAAGCATAGCATGGAAATTTAGTTAGAGTCCCACTGAAAACAAAGATCTGTTTTCTGAATGAAGATCTGTTTCTTGAAATCCAGACCCTTATATGGAAATGATGTCCTTCCTGCACATTCAGTGTGCCTTCCCATTTCTGCTATTTGATTAGCAGTAGCCACTAGCACTAGCCACTAGCACTAGCACTTAGACTTATATACCGCTTCACAGTGTTTTACAGCCCTCTCTAAGCAGTTTACAGAGTCAACATATTGCCCCCAACAATCTGGGTCCTCATTTTACTGATCTCATTTTACTGAACCTTGAGCCAGTCAGGATCGAACTCCTGTCAGTGAACAGTGAATTAGCCTGCAATACTGCATTCTAACCATTGCATCACCACGGCTCAATTAAAATGCCATATATAAAACAAAACTTCACTTTGTTTTTTTCCCCTGATGAATCAACTATATCATTTTTTGGCTTATTCACACTGTATTCTATGCCCATAGACTACATGCATATCCATCATCCAACTTGCCATTAGTTTTCAAGTAAGCAATGTTATGCAAAATGCAGATAATAAGTAAGAAATAGTAAATCGAACAAATCAAAGGCATGAAATAAGAAAAGTAAATAACTTATCTCAACACTATTCTTTATATCTGTAGATCGTTCTATCATTAGAAAATATGCTTATTCCCACTGAGATTAGATTGGTACACTCATTATTGGTCTTTCAGTAACTGTTACAGGACGAGATGTTCTAGTGGACCTTTGGTGAGTAAATGGTTGCTTTTGTGCCTACACCTACTGCGGTGTACAAACAGACCAAAAAATAAAATCAAAGACAGACACAGGGAGTTTCACTGCCCCAGGCATCCTCTCACAATTATTTTTACTATTTACTCCTCTTATATTACAAATTGCAATTTTACATGCACCATTGTCATCACAAGTTGAACCCATGGATGTTGGTCTCCATTGCCTATTGTGGCTTTCATCAATCAAGTTCATCGCATAAAGCGTTTTCATAATACAGAGAAGGTATATATTGGGTTATAAACCTTAGTCACACTCCTGGCATGTAGAGTACTTGGTAATGGTGAGGACATTATCAATCAGTTCTGATACACTTTGATTACTGTGCCACAAGGGCAAATAAAGACCAGTTTTATGTCAAGTGGGCTGATGTTATTCTGTGCAGTCTAGGATCTCTAACAGTACTCTTTCCAGAAACCCATCAATGCAGATGTCCATGATACATGTACACATTGTATTAATAGAGTACTTTTGGACATTCCCATAGGATGGGAGAGGTATAGACACTACTGGCTATGTAGTGAAACTAGCACCTGCTTGCTTTCTTTTATACTACCAAGGTATTGCCTAGTCCAGTCATATTGCTCCATGTGTTAGGTAGGGCAAAAGTATTACCATCTCTCCTATTTTATCCACCAATAGGAAGTACTAGTCTCTTAATATTCTTCTCCTCCAATAGGAAGTACTAGTCTCTTAATATTTATTCGGTAAGTGCCCAGTTTTCTATTAAGATATTTCATTTTTTGTATGTTATTTCATAACTAAAATATTTTAAATATTTTTATAGGAATAGCACTTAGACATATATACCACCCCATAGTGCTTTATGGCTCTGGGCAATTTGCAACATCAGATATTCTCCCAACAATCTGGGTCCTTATTTTACTGATTTCCAAAGGATGAAAGGCTGAGTCAACCTTGAGCTGGTCAGGAACAAATTCCTAGCTGTGGGCAGAATTAGCCTGCAATACTGCATTCTAACCAATCCCCCAAATGGCTTCACAATAAAAAATGGAAGGAGGGGCAGAGAAATACACCTAATATAAATAAGAAAAAATGTTAAAAGATTAAAAATTAGTTATCTCTTAGAAGACTACAAAAACAATCCATCAGGCTAAAGTTATCCCTACACATTTTTATGTATAATATTGCCCCCAAATAAGAGGTACCATTTGATGAAAAAACAATATGTTAAAAATACATCATTCTATTTCAATTGGGAATACAACTTATCAAAAAGTGAGGTCTAGGTTTCTTTCAGTTGTTGCTTGCTATTGTGATGGAGGATCAGCGTTAGTTGTTTCTGATTAAGTACATTGTTCAGATTATAGATCAGTAATTAGCACTTTACTCAGTTTCTGCTCCATGTGGAAACTATTCCTAATTAGCAAAAGAGGGTAAAATTGAAGGACCTCTGTCTTTTTGTCAGTCATCAGCTGCCTTGTTGTATACTAATGACTGAAAAAAAAAACCCTATCAAGTGTAGTACTAAGTTTTTGGCTTACTGTTTTCCATTCATAGTCACAGTATTTATTTTTATTCCATTCTTATGCGTGTTCTTTGTCCATGGTGCTGAAACATGGAGAGTGTCAGTTTTAGATATAAAAACTCAACAGCTGCATCACACAATAAATACAGCCACACAGTTCTATTTATGATATATATCATGATGTTAATTTGCTATATGTTACTGTGTTAGACAAAACACGAGGAAATTCATGATTGGATTCCACAGTACCACAAATATTGTGATAGTTATTCAGGTGAGAAATAGTTGGAAAAAAAGGAGATGAAATTAGGATTTGGAAAAACAAAGCATTTAACCTTAACTTTCCTGCCTCTTTTTCTCCACTTAAATGTTTAAAAAGTTATTTGAGGTTGTCCTCAGGCAGTTTGACTGGTAATTTGGGCTTTTTGCAAACAGTAGACCATGATGTTCTTTGTTGTGTTATGTTTGTATGGATTTCCAGTTCTTGCTTCCCCCCCCCCTTTTGTATAATGTTATTCAGTTCCATAATCTCAAATTCCACTGCATCTGACTAAGTACCAAATAACTGTGTCAGGTAATAATTCCCTGTGTGAATCTATGAAAAGCAATTAGCCATCAGCTGTTCTGTAATGAAAAAAAAACCAAGAATTTGTCATTGAAATAGCAGCAGAAAATACTAGACCATGTAAAGTATATGTTCCAGTCCCAGTTTTGACTATTTTGGACATCATGGCTTAATAGGACATCTTATTGCCTGGAGTTTTCTCAGTTGCAAATTTAATAGTCCCAGATATAATCCTGATACTTTTCTCCCATATGTAGTTTACTGAAAGACTTGTCGGCTGTGAGACCTTTATTTCTGTTTTCAAGCCTTCTGAAATATTCTAGGTTTTATTGTGGTTTGTAGCAGCACTAAATACATAATTTTCTATTTTCTATCATTCTCAAACACATTTAACAGCACATTTAAATTTATTGTGTAAAATGATTGTTCTAATTTTTATGAAAAACTTAACTAATGGCAGTCTATGCAGTCATTAAACCAGAATGTACAATTCAATAGTAGCATAATAGTTTACTGAAAACACATTTGTTTGCACACTGAACAAACCCAACTAAATGCTTTCAGAGGTCTTTCACAGTTCAGTTCTTCCTTTTTCAGACTGGTGGCTTGCAGCTGAATCAGCCAAGTACTTTACAAGCAGAGCAAACACTATCATCAATGCTTTAATAATGTGATTTATGCTGTATGCTTTCATTTAGTGCAGGGGTGTCAAACTGCCAGTCCATGGGCCAGACGCGTCACGAGGAAACCGTGCCCACCCCATTGCCAGCAATGGGGAAAAAGCTCCGATACGTCGCATGACGTCACATGACATTGCGAGTTTGACATGTCTGATTTAGTGTAAGTTTAGAGTAAGAATTCAGAGTACATTGCTACAATTGGGGGAAGTTGTTCACTTATTCGGGATGGGCTGTACCCTATTTTCCCTGTCCCCAATTCAAAATCCCTCACAAGGTTTTACCTCTGATACGTAACTTGATTTATATTTCTATTCAATAAAAGGTTGTTAGTTTTTTTAAAATATATATGTTGGTGCATGCTATCATGAAGCACCTTAATATGGAATGTGCACATTAGATGTAGTGACTGATATGTATGCCCTCAAATCTGAGTGATACTTGTGATGAGATTATCATCAGTTGTCCCAATCACATCTATTTTGGATGAGCGTGAAGTAAACATGAGATATTCAAGAAGGAGTATCATTGCTCTCTACTGCTAGAAAAATGAGCAAGCAGAGTTTGTAAAGCCAAATGTTATGGAAGAGTTTAGAGGATCAGTGATAAATGATGAGTAATATGAAGACAGAATGAAAAGATATATTAAGATTGCTAGAGAAAAACTCCTGAATTCCTTCATCTGAAAGAACAGGAACACATACTATTAATTTTCTTGGTTGATAAGGATCTGGACATCTGGATTAAGGCAATGTTCTAGATTCCTAATTTGCATCATTGAAATCTCAAGAGCTTAGCCTGGAATTTGTCCAGGCAACCTACATCCCTTAAAATAAAACCATATATATTTCAAATGAAAATCTCTCCTGTATGTATTTTGTATTCCTAGAAACAGGTGATAAGAAAGAAGTCTAGTAATGGGTTGAAGATCAAACAAATTGAACAGATTTTGAACTATGTGACAAACAGCAAAGACTAATTTATAAATAAAACTTGTTTCAGAAATCTCCAGTTTATGAAAGGTCTTCTCCATAACCAGTGAAACCAGATAGATTTTTTTTAATATCTGTACTTCAGGAGTTTAATGAAACACAGATTTAACTTGCAAAATGCTTTTTCGCAACAAACATTTACGGTATTTAGAATCCAACTATATTTAGGAAGGATTTCTACATTTTTAAAATAATGTGTTTTTCATAGTTAGATTACGCCCATTAAATTGGGATTAAGGTTAATTAATCAAATATCTACTCTTAAATACAGCTGAGTCTGAATTCAAGCTAATGATTAAACTTTCTTAACTTAAACTTAAAGCATTTTAAAAAATAAGAGTCATTTTGCTATCTTGTGCAAAAATAGAATGTAAGATGCCAAGAAAAGAAATGTTTTTTTTAATTAGGTGAGAAACTTTCATGACAGTGAATTAATATTAACATGGTTATAGATTTTGGCACATGTCAAAAAAAAAAAAGACATCACCCAACATTTTCATATGATTACTTCACTTCATTCTGTAGGTGAAAGAACATTGTCTATGGATGTAAACTGCCTAGGTTTCTCAGCATGATACTAGGACCTTCTCTGTTCCTAGCCCTCTTCTGGTTAAATCCAAGCTTTTTATTTCATCAGAAACAAATCCTTCAAGTTCCTAGTGAGTGCTTTTAATTCCATCTTTGAAAAATGTCATCCAGTGCTTGCATTATTATGCCTCGTGTCACACATTTTTCCTTCTGAAATGTATGACATGAAGGCAGAATTCTGTCATATGAAAGAAATTATATTTTATCCTTGAATAACAGAGAAGTGACTGCTCATTTATGTCATTTTGTCTCCGCTCGCTTCTCCATCTATCTTTTGCTTACTCATTCTATCATGCTCTTAAGTAGCAGCTTTGGCACTTCCGATTCCAAATTGATTTTCTCCAGCTATTGCTTGCCTTCCTGAAATTCACCTCTACTTTCTATAGTGTTTGAAATTGAAAGTATGTTATGTGCAAGATTTAAAAAAGGATAACTGCATGTGTTTATATTTAAAAGAATTTTCTTTAAAAATGTACAGTTTTTAATTTGGGAAGAAAGTCATTAATCTGCAACTCAAACCAAGATTTATATTGAAGGCAGAAATAATATTTGAGACATCGCTATTGAGTTGTGTTTATATTGCTGAATAATTTCATGCTTGTTTTTGACAGTTGCATGTTCTATTCCCATTATACATAGCTGATATTTTCTGTATTCATCAAAAATTACTTCATCTTCTGATATGTTCTCCATCCCTGCTGGATGCTACAGATGGGTACAAGAAGCCTGCATTCATTTGGGGCAAATGAAACATTGAACTGAATAGGGCCATTTGGTTCAACACACATCACTCAGTGAATGCAAAATAGTGCAATTAGGCACATAAGTGGGAGTCCCGTTGAGAGTCATTCATATCTATTTGTTCCATTCATGGATTAATTTCTGAGAAAAGCTGAACCTAACAGCAAGAACTGAGTAGGCAGATTGAAGAGAAGGAATTACTCATAGAATCCATTATGATTTTTCCTATGGGCATTTGGTAGATCTTTGCCCCCCCCCTCAATTTCCTCCCCATTCCCTACATCAGTTGAGTGACAACATTACAGGAAAAATAAAACAATTCTTTCCAAGAATGGCAATTGAGGTTCCTGACTTCTACTGCCAAAATAAAAACTATGAAGCATAAAACAGAATAATTTATAGCATCAAGATTGCCATGATCATATCATTGGATGAGTGTGGACAATATGAATACATTTGTTGTGTGAAAGGACTTTTTGTTGTGCACAACTTCTACGGGAGCCAAGTCATTTCTAACTTACTTGCTTCAGCCTCAAGGTAATCTGCACTGTGTCTCACAAACCAGGCATATTATTAGACAGGTTACTGGACCTAATAGTCTTGGACCTGTCTCTGTTGTATGAGCCTTGGTTTGAAAGCTGAGAACTTGGAGAACAATATGGATGACAGTAAATTGCACTGACTATCCCTGAGGAAGAAACCATAAGGCTGGATAGAATGTGGCTTCCAGGAAGATGGGTAGAGTGTACACCAAAGTTGTCTTTTTGTGACATACCACGAAAGAGTGTGTGAATTCATTATGTAACTCATGCATACCAGCTGCCTGTAATTCTTTATTTGAACTTGAGAGGATTTAGAAAAGAGAAGTTCCTTTGTGCCAGACTTTGAAGATACTTAAAAGTCCTCTACAAGTCTCTAAAAGTCTCCCCTCAACCTCCATTCCAAAAGAAGAATTGGAAAAGAAATAATAGGCCCTTCTCTTCTTGGATGTTATAAACATATTTTGTTTGCATTGTGTCTTGATCTGAGGACAGACAGAAAGAATGAAAAATATTTCCTAAATATGTTCTAGGCCCGTGGTGGCGAACCTATGGCATGCGTGCCACAGGTGGCACACAGAGCCCTCTCTGTGGACATGCGCGCCGTCACCCCAGTCATAGGCCTTCAGCTGGGTTTTCGCTTTAGGCCTCCGCCGCCATGTGCAAAAAAAAAAGGTTCAATCAATCAATTTCAACTTCTTGTGGGGAAAAAAAAACAAAGTTGGAATTGATTGATTGAACTTTTTAGTCCCACCCAGTCTGCTGTTATCACCGCAGCCACACCCACCAAATGGGACACACCAAATGGGCCACACCCACCAAATGGGCCACGCCCACCCAACACCCGACGATACATAAGAGGGTTTTGTGTTGCAGTTTGGGCACTCGGTCTCTAAAAGGTTCGCCATCACTGTCCTAGGCTCTTTGCAGAATTTAAGCAAGTTTCTTGTCTTTATGCTTGTAGTTGTAAAAACAGGAATCGGCTGGCTATGTTTGCTTAAGCCATGGAAAGAAGCAAGAGGGAATCTGCTGTTGACTTTGAGCAAATTGTATAAATGTTTTGAGAGTGGGTAACTCATTTACAACTGGAAATAACTTATAATTACACAGTACATTGATTGGAGCTTCAGCCAGTAATTAATTTACTGCAGGGTAAAGGGTCCTCTTCAGGAGGTCATTTAAGAATTACTTTCATCTATCCATACTTTAGATACTCAGAGTAGGGATGGATTTTTACTCATCCTTAACAAATTGGCTCCTACACGTTATGAAAGAGAAATAGTTTTCAAGATCATTATGCCCCAAACATATTTAGAAAGTGCTTAATCTCTTTTTAAAAACTCTGCTCTTTTAAACCTCACTTTCATAACCAGCAATTAATTTATCAAAATATCAGGACATTTCTTGGAGGATGCATGCTGCCCCACTTAACTGAATCTGGATATTTCTATTAGAGACAAAAATCTTTTGAAAGCCTATCTTTGTTAATTGCTTTGTTTTACTTATTTATTTATTTAAACAATCTTGTGCTGATTTTCACTTTGGTGAAGATGTGTCTCTTTCTACAATAATTCCTAGTTGTGCTTGGCTGGACTCTTTCTCCATTACTGAGAATGCAAAGAAATTAAGCCTAATAATAAGGACATTGTGCAATATATCCTTTGGAAATTACATTTTTCCCTTGGGTGAGTTCTAGAGAGCACTTCTCACATGGAGACATTAATTTATTACTGTAGAGCAGAGATCTCCAACCTTTCTCAGATGGCGGACCAGAGGGAAAGGGAGGAGAAAGCATTTTACGGGTGTGCATACACAGACACAAACAGGGCCGTGACCATGCACGATGCAAATGGGACAGTGCTAGCACCCGCGTGACACATGCTCGCACCACCCTGTTTTTGCCACACGGTGCCCCATTTTTGCTGCATGGTGCCCTGCTTCCATAGTGGCGGCACTAGTGTGAGTGTTCCCTGGCAGCCAGCAGGCCACAGCCCGGTAGTGGCCCACAGCCCACAGGTTGGAGTCCCCTGCTGTAGAGTACCTGATGCCATCTAAAACAGGTTATAATAGTTCAAGTTCTTTCCTAGTTTCCAGGGAAGTTCAAATAGGAATCGCAAGTGACAACTAGGAACACAACTTGCTGTAACCAGTTATGTCCTTCTGTTAAAGAATGAGTTAACCACAGCAGCATTCAGCACAATTTGAGAAGGAGGAAATGATGGCAGAAGGTATCTGGACAAGCTGATGTGCTATATATTTCTGGTGTAAAAGCCTAGTAATTATTTGCCTTAAATTACATTATAACCCGGTTTAGGCTTATATGAAAAACTTACAGGAAACTATAACACTTTTCATCTTTAAAGTTCTACAGAAACAAATCAGTCTTTATCCATGACTCATATAAAGAAAAATATATCTAAATTTCAAATGAAAGGACTTATTTTTATCTTTTCACAGCTCAAAGAGTTTCGTCACTAGCTACCTTTTTTTTCAGAGGCAGGGAAACATCCATTGTATTTTCCAAACATTATTGGAGGAGAGAGCAAGAGAAGAAGTGGAGTAGCTGTTTTGAACAATACATACATAGTATTGAACTGCTCTTATCATTAGAATTTTTTTCCCTAACATTTAATTGGAATCTGTCTTTCCATAACTTAATCCATTTGGTCTCCTATACATTATTTCATTATGATAACTTTTTGGTATTTGAGTAGAACTATCACAATCCTGTTAGGGTAAAAATAAACCAGGATGCCAAAGAACACCATCAGAGCTGACACCAGGCAGAGCATAGAACAGCTCAAAGAAGTAGTACGAGATAGGAAGATGTGGAAAGACCTGGCCCATAGAATCGGCAAGAGTCTAATACGACTGAATGGATAACATCATCATAATTGTAATCCCCTCAGTCTTTTCCCAAGACTAAAAATTCCCAGTTCCTTCTGTCTTTTTCATGTTTTAGTCCCCGATCATCCACATTGAATGTGAGCCTTTGAAACAATACACTCCACATTATAGAACAGAAGTCTCCAACCTTTCTTGGTTGATGGACCGGAGGGAAAGGGAGGGGAAAGCATTTTATGTGTGTGCGCGCACACACACACACACACACACACACACAAAACAGGATGTGAGCACATGCGATGCAAACAGGGCGCCCTGTTTTCGCCTCATGGCACCCCGTTTTTGCCCCATGCCCCATTTTCATCATGCCGTGCCCTGGTTTTGCCTTGCTGTGCCCAGTTTTTGCTGCACCACACCCAATTTTCATCACACTGTGTCCTGTTTTTGCCACACCATGCCCCATTTGGCTGCGCTGCACCCCATTTTTGCTACACAACATCCTGTGCCCCATTTGGCCATGCAACGCCCCGTTTGTGTAGCGGAAGCGCTAGTGTGAGTGGGCCAGCCTGTTCCGCCCAGTGGCCAGCAGGCCATGGCTTGGTAGTGGGCTGTGGACCACAGGTTGGGGACCCCTGTTATAGAATATAACCAATGCAGAATAAAATGGACTGATTACTTCCTATGATTTAGAAACTATACTTCTCTTATATCCTAATGTTGCATTTTTCTTTGTTCGTTTTGTAGCCACACCATGCTGCTAACTCATATTCAGCTTTCAATGAATTATATTCCAAGATCATTTTAATAAATACTGTTGCAAAGTTGGGTATCCCCCATCTGATTGTTTTAAATCTAATTATTGCTTCCAAAGTGAACTTTACACTTGTCTCTCTGTTTCTGTTTTTGAGCCATCACTATAGTGAATACAGTGCTTAGCCATACTGTAATAAAGATTTTGTTCATGTTTTTTTTTTTAGTTTTTGAGGCTAAGCAGGCATAACACTGAATTTGTTTTTGTTTCTGAAGTGCGGGCATGAAATGTGTCATGGAGAATTAGTCTCTATATAAAGTGACACCAATGAATTACACAGGAATACTTACTCAGTAACTTCCATGTCATGTTTGATCGGCTAACTTGTCAAAACTAGTTTTCTCTACCCACTAGCCTGCAGCAGGAGCTTAGTTTACAAAACAGGATCCACACTGCTTTTCTGTTTCAGACATCATTGGCAAAAGGTAATTTGATGAAGGAACAACTAGTTTCTGTTGTAGCATCCTTAACTTCTTACAAACTATTCTTGAGAACCAAAGCCTTTTATTCAATATGAGATATGATTTAGTCAATATGAGATGTGATTATTAGCCATTTAGTAAGGAGGAATTGAATGTAATATCTCTGAATCATGCTATTGGCCAAGGACAGATGTAAAGAACTTGGGACCCGAGAGTTCCAATACAATAACAAAGCAGTGATGTCACCCATCCTCCCACAGAGAAAGAAAAGACCAGTTTTCAGCCTTTTGGGATGCAGAGGCAGGAAAAAGAGATGTATAATCTGAACCTGGAGATCTACATATATGAATATAGCTTGAACCTTACAGCTGGTAGTTGCTGCTTTCTGCTTTAATTGTGGCTTTTCTAAGATGTGTAATAAAACAAAGGTTAAATAGCTATATTCTTGAACCCTGTAAGAAGGAATTTGGAACTAACCTTGAGAAAGAAGGAATGAGTGAGTTGCTAGAGGGGACTTTGTAAAAAGGATTATTCAGTTCTCAGGAAGAGAAGAAACTTAGCATAACTCTGCCTTAATTTTGTTTGGTATTTGATGGGAAAAAGATAAACCTGGACGGGATTTCAAGATTGATGTCAAGGTTAAGAAGCAGGCATGGCAGGGATTCTAGAAATCCTCTTAGTGGTATGGTAGAAAAGAAACTTCAACAGTCCAGACAGTTTGTTTGTTGGAGATGAGCAATAGTTGTGATAAGAAGAAACAGGCCTTGACATATGCTGCAAAATGAGGTCATTCAAAGCCAAGGAGAAGGTTAAGTTAAACACCCAGAAAATTTCAGGTAGCCAGCTGTTGTGACACAGCTGCAACACATCATCCCTCAAGGAATGAAAAATGTATAACTGGTTGTGGTGGTGCAGTTCTTCCCCTTCCCCCCTCCAAAAAAAGGAGGGGGGAGACAAGGGCACCCTGAAAGGCATCCATATGAGACATTGTGCTTGGGTTCTACTTTTGTTCAGTACAGTTTTGAACCGTTAGGAAAGGTATCTCTAGCCTGGCTTTAAGAGTGCCACAGGACAGGTAGGTATCAGGGAGGTAAAGTTTTCTGGAATGGAGGTTGGAGGAGTGTCATCTGATAAGAAATATTCTGGTATACATGACAATGCATTGACCATCTAGTTCTACAGATTAGGAAGGTAAGAGAGTTGAAAATTAAAATGAGGAAATAGTTATGCCATCCTGCCTGGGAAAAAAATATGTAGGGAAGGCAACTCTGGAGCAGATTGAGAAAATATAACTCCCAAGATGAAATTAGAAACATCTGCCTATAAAGAAGGTGTAGACAGGATCTGGATAATTGAGAATGGGCTGAGAAGTGGACACCTGCTTGAATCAAGGAAAGGATTGCTCCATTTTGGAATCCCACTTAAAGAGAACCCACTTCTTGAGTAGGGCAGTATTGTTAAGGAAGGAAAATAACAGAAAATATTGGCACAAAATACTGTATATACATGACAGTGTTGAGGCATCCCCAATATAGAATTTTAATTTAGCAGGGATCCATCTTACTTACTTTTGAAGAAATATCATATCCTCAATAATCAGGCAGATACAAATTTCTCTAACTTGGTGTAGAGGATGTGGGCACAAAGGCTTTGAAGAACTGGTCAGTGTAGAGAACAGGATCCTCTGAATAAATTAGCAAATCATTCATATCAAAAACTAAACATTCGTCCAAAACTTAATGACTATACATTTTATCAATCTTATAGATTATCCATTACCTATCTTTTAGAGCATTGATCAATTTGCAAACTATTGCTATGTATACAAACGTCCTATAAAAGAATCAGAGGTAATAAAATATTCATAGGCCTCTTTCATATAAATCTGTGTATGAGTTTCCCAAGATACAATTTGTTAAAAATCTATGCCTTCTGTATTCAGAGTTCAGGAATGAAGGGAGTAATATACTGCAAAGTTCATGGATTACATGCAGAAACACATCCTTCATAATAAAAAATACATAAGAACACGGTGATGGAAGAGAAGGAGGAGTAGATAAAGCCTTTTTGTAGTTCATAGCAATAAATTCATTCAAGCAGGCAAACTCTATATTTTATATTGAAGAGTGGCAGTTTGCAGAAATCTGAGTTCTAGGAATGTATTTGGCTCAATGACTGTATTACCAACTGGGAGCAAAGTTTACGATTCTCCCTTTCCAAACAGATCAGTATAGTCCAGGGGTAGGCAACCTTGGCTCTTTTATGACTCTTAGCGACAGAAATTTTGGGTTCAGTTGTGGTCGTAAGTTGAGGATTTCCTGTAGCTGTATGGACTCCTGATTATTGCTTATCATAAATTTTAGACAAAGTCGATTATGAGTCCTGAAAATACGGGGTGGTTTGAGGTTTATTATTTTGTATTTGAGGTTTTCTTCTGTAAGCTGCCCAGAGTAACCATGAATGAGTTGGGCGGCTATCTAAATTTCCTTAATAAATAAATAATAAAAGAAGAGCCAGCTATATTGTGGGTCACAAATTAAGAGCCAGCTATCAATAAAAACAAAAACAAAATCTAGTTGCCTGGTGAAAAAGCATATTTGGGCCAACTATCAATAGTTTCAACTGTTTCAGTGTCAGACAATCTGTATGGGACATATTTGTCTAAGAGGAAAGTTTCAGTGAGGTTTTTTCATGGTTGCAAAGTGTATTAAAGTTCCAATAGAAAAGAATATCATTTCTCTTCTTTTCTCCAGTCCAGTATTGGAATTCACAGAGTGCACAGATGGGGGGGGGGGGGAGGCAGGAGACTCTGGCCCTGGGCTGAGGGAAAAAATGCATAGCTGACAAAGATCAAAACTTCTCTTCTCCAGCCCAGTGCAAAAGTTCCCTTCCGTGCAGGGCTGCCTACCCCACATTTGGCAGGCAGCTCTTTTGCTCTGTCCACCTTATGACCCATGCAGTCATCTAACAATCACAATTGGGGGAGCCAAAATTGAAATTGCTGAGCAAAGTGGTCATGTAGGCATCTTGCTTAACAACCTCTATGACTTATGACCAAACATCCAGGCTCCGTTGCAGCCATAAGTTGAGGACTGCCTATTACCTTCTCTCCTGACTCTTCAGTTTGACAATCCAGTTCTCTCTTCTACCTGGAAATAAGATAATCTAATCTCTTTATATTCCCACCTATTGGTTCAAACATGTTGTGCAGTATGTGCTTATAGGGTTGCACTATGGCATACCATTTCTTTGTATTGATTTATATATTATTTCATTACAGCCTTGTCACTTTTTAAGAGTTTCAGGATGGCAGACATTGTTCAACTGTTATTCCCTTTAATAATCTTGCAAAATTGGTTAGGCCATGAATGACTGATGAAAGCCCACTTGGTTCTCTAAATCTGCATGTCAGAGCTGCATTATCCTTATTTCTTTTTTCAGTCACCTTCTAATTATATCCTCCTATATCCAGTTCATACTTCCTTATACTTATCCAAGTAATAAAAGTAGTCTAGGATACCTTTACGTATCTTGTGCCAATTCCCCAGCAAGCCTGGATGTTTGATGAAGTTTACATGAATAAAGGACACAGGAAATTCTGCACAAAGTGGATCCAGGGTTCCCAGGGGCTCTGATTGTTATATTCTGAATTAGCAAAATATGCCTTGAGGACAAGAGTGTACTTACAATTTCAGATAACAGTTAAGAAATGCAAATGTCTCTAGCAATTTATGGGTTCAGATATGATTCCAGAAATGTGTGAACAATTCTAAAAATCTTTTAAAAATTAATAAAATAAATCACATTTCAGAGAGTGAACCTCCATGGCTTGCATAAATTCTTGCATCATATTTAGAGGAACTGCGTACGAAAAATATGACACCCTTAATTTTTACAATTCACCAAGTGTCTCATAAAGGGAAAAGGGAAGAATTCATCTTTTAAATTACATTAAGTCTTAAAAGTAATATATGTTCCATTCTATTATTTTTATTATTTTAGAGGTCTTCTATTCCCTGCCTAAGCAGGAAGCCCTATACCATTTCAGACAAATTGTTGTCTAGTCTCTTCTTAAAAACCACCAGAGTTGGAGCACCCACAACTTCTGGAGGCAAATTGTTCCACCGGTTTATTGTTCTAACTGTCAGGAAATTTATCCTTACTTTTACATGGGTTCTCTCCTTGATTAATTTCCATCCATCTGTCTTGTTATCTTGGTATCATCTGTCTTGTTAGAATAATACTATATGACTAATGTAATAATACAGTGGTGGGATTCAGATATGTGAACAACTGGTTCTCTGTGTGGATGCTGCTTCCGGAAGTCCGTTCTGGGCCTGGGCAACAAAAAAATTAGCTACCAGTTTTGCCGAAGTGGTGCGAACCGGCTGAATCCCACCACTGTAATAATGCCTTCGTTAATGTCTATCATAATGGGTACTTTCAGTTTTCATTTCAATTGCATGCAAGATTATTTCTACAACATCCTCCAGTGCCACTGCTATCTCTTGGAATGATGCATCAATGAATTAGAAAGTAGGTTCTTAAAAGTTAAAGAGGGTGATTACTGTGTGGTGAGGAATGGTGCTATTTTAAAAAAGCATCTGAAGTTCTTTAACACTGAAACTATACACTCTTCAAAATTGAATTATGCTTCCTGTTAGACACTGTTTTCTTGGAGACAACTTATTTCTTGGAGCTTGCTAAGAAAATGCTTCGTAAGAAGATGCAAAGAGAAGGAGAGAGAGCAAGAGGTCAAAGCCTTGCCTTGATACTGACACAGATAATTAGCTATTGAGTAGTTAGTATAGAAGTTAATGGGTGCTTAAGAGAGACATCACAGAGCACTGAGGCTATTGTAATATTAATTAATCCTGAAGTAGCATTTATATTTGCCAACTCCCTCTCTCCAACCTCCCTATAAATGTGCCTAATGTCACTTGGCACCAATTCCATCATCTCCTGAATCTCTATCCTTTCGGGCACTTGTTGACATGTAGAAGAACTGATAAAGACAGAGAAGACTGAATTCATTGGTGTAGGGCAGCTAATAATAACTGGATAGCTGATTAACTGTGATTATCTCTGTAACACCCTCAGTTATCACTAATTTAAACATGCCATTTGCTGCTTTAAGGCAAGACCGAGTTTTAGGAAGAAAGAAAGAAGTGTCAACCTGATGCCTTTAGGTCTTTTCAATCCCGAGAGTTGTTGATGAAACAGAACCAACTTTCCTCACGCAGTGACCAAGTATGTGATATACTGTAACTTTTCAGCACTTGTCAGTCAAGGCCTCAAGGGTCTTCCTGTAGTAATATGCTGTGAATTCAAACCTGTTCAGCCGCTGATGACTTGGTTTCTCCCTCTCATTAGGAGTGATCATGTCTATCTGACAAGAGTTAAACATCTCCTGCTTATTAAAATTTCTGTTACGACTGCTCTCATAATGAACTGCATTTTCATAGACAGAAAAAGCTGAGAAATATTACAAGAATTTATGAGCTGTGAGTATCGGGGAATCGGCATGTCAGCTTGTTCCTCCTTTGCCTGTAACTCAGGTTCTCGTAAGAAGCTTGTCAATTGATAGACCAAACCAGGGCTTTTTTTCTCATAGAATGCCCAGAACGGAGTTCCGGCACCTTTTTTGGATGAAACCTTGTAGGGTGGGCAAGGCAGGTTGTATGACGTGTGTGAGTTCCGGCACCTTTTTTTTTTTTTTTTTAGAAAAAAAGCACTAGGAAACTAAGAAACTAAAGTCACACAGAACAATATTACTTTTCAAAAGCATAGTAACAGAATCCTTGCATGTCTGAATGCACTTCCCGCTTCCCTCCATCTCCATGAGAATTGGGGAGGGGGGGAGAGGATATCTGATACATTTTCTCAGGTTATAGTTCTGCCCCCAGACTCAGGTTTCTTTGATTTTTGTCTGGAAACAGCTCTTCTTCCTGCCTCTCAAGGCCATCCTCAATTTCCACTATAGCCTCTAGCTGATGTTAAACATTTATTTAGCCAACATTCTGTTTCCCTCTAGGCTGTGTCAGGTTTTTCCAGGGAAATTTAACAATTTCTAGGATGCTTATACTGTCATCAGTATTGGATATGTTGGCGTCCATAAGAAAGAAGCAATTTTCTCCAGCATCTAGACTTCTTAATGAAAAGAAGAACTAGTCTCTATCCTTTTGAGCAGCTGAGATATAAGGGAATTATGATGTTTCTTTTCTGCCCCTTTTGTTTTCTAAGAAAGGCCTGTTCCCCTAGGGAGAAGAATTTACTACTATATTAAACAAGAGAACAAAAACCAGAAATCCAACCTGTGGTGTACCTGAAACTGACTGGTAGCAAGTCCACTCAAAACCAAGTGATTAGTGATATGATAGATAGATAGATAGATAGAAAGATAGATAGATAGATAGATAGATAGATAGATAGATAGATAGATAGACAGACAGACAGACAGACAGACAGACAGACAGACAGACAGACAGACAGACAGACAGACAGACAAGAGACTGTAGCTATGATTTATAATATTTTTGGCATGCTTGTTTTTCTATCAGAAAATTACTTGCTGATTATTTGCAACAAATTCAGGCTTATAGTTTGAAAAAAAGTCAAAACCTTGGAGCAGCAAGCAAGTAATGATAGGGGACAAAGAGTTATCAGTTCAAAGAAAGAAAGTTAACAACAGGAAGTGACAGTGTGAGCTGCTGCTACTTTCATGTCGGAAGCACCAAGGCACTTCGGGTTTGAAAGGTTTAGTCAGTTACATCACCGTTGCCCAAGGGATGCTCGGTTCGGGACTCCTTTCATGCCCCTATTAAGGTGCACACCAAAGTGGTACCTATCTATCTACTCATAATCACTTGCTTTTGAACTGCTACTGTGGGTCGACAGGAGTGGGAGTGAGAGATGGGAACTTGTCCTGTCATGCTGCAGTATTCAGGTCTCAAACACAGGCTTGCTGATTGTCAACCCAATGTCCTAAACACGTGAGCACCATGCTCCTGCAATGTGAGCTATTCTCCAATCATAGAAGGAGGCCCAATGGATGAATGTTACATCCAGATACAAAAGATATTCTGCATCATTGGAATTCAGAAAGAGTTTTCACACCAATGCAAAAAACCTCCAGGCTCTAAGATCTCATGTGGAAAAAAGGATACTATAGAACAGGAGAAAGGATAGTAGATCCCTGCAAGGCAGAGAAGATAAAACTACTATAAGCCTTGTAAGAAAACAAGAGGAAAGAGGAATGGTTTGTGACTTGATTCAATTCAGAATAGAGCTGGAAGGGACCTTGGAGGTCTTCTAGTCCAACCCCCTGCTCAAGCAGGAGACCCTATACCATTTTAGACAAGTGGCTATCCAGTCTCTTCTTACAGATCTCCAGTGATGAAGCAACTTCTGAAGGAAAGCTGTTCCATTGGTTAATTTTTCTCACTGTGGAAGTTTCTCCCTAATTCCAGATTGCTTCTCTCGTTGATTAGTTTCCATCCATTGTTTCTTGTCCTGCCCTCTGGTGCTTTGGAGAATAAGTTGATCCACTCCTCTTTGTGGTGGCCCCTCACTACTAGTACGACTCACTACTAGGAAGAACTGAAGTAAATGTTTGTTGATTAGACTCAGCAATTTATGGAATGTGTTATCTACCAGCAACAAGAATAATCAGTGTGATAAAACTGTTTCCTTCCTTCATTCTTATCCATTTGGGGACAATCAAATATTACAAAGAATAGCTATCTACTACATCACTATGGCCCAAGATCTCAGAACTAAGCTCAAAATGAAATTGTCATCATCTTCCCTGAAGCTGTAATTCAATGTGACATGACTTTATATGATTCTAAATATTATAAATCCCAGAAGGCTTTATTGGAAACTTTTTTCCATTTGTATATTATATTCGAGAGTTTTTCACTTTCCTTTTACTTCTTTTAACTCATTCAGCATACTGTTAACGTTACAGTTAGTAACTCTTTGTATTATTTTTAGTAAAAGAAAATAATAAAAGAAATTTAAATTCTTAACCAAAAGTGTATTTTTAAATATTCTATTCATGTAAGAGAGAAAACAAAACATACACACACACACACACACACACACACAAAGCATGACGGTCTACCCAATTCTACCCTGTTTTAGATATAAGTGCTAATATCTAAGATCAGCTCATGTGTTTCCTCTCTGAAAAGGTTCTGAATTCAGTTTTGAATATACTTGACTAATTATTCTTATATAGAAATAACTTACTCATAACATATCTGTGAAATTCAGAAATAAATTATGTTCTGTTCCGTTACAGAAAGCTTACTAAAAACAAATTTTAGCTGAATATTAGGACTTCCAAACAAGGGATGACCACATACTGGGATCCTCTTGATTTGCACATCCATGCGGGTAGAGTTGATAATACATTTTCTCATCAGTTCAGATAAAAGAAAGATTTGTAGAATAGGCTGTTTTCCCTGAAAGAATTTAGCTTAGACTAATGATGAGAGTTGAAGCTATTCAGGGCCAGAGCCCAACAAAAGTAAACAAAGCTTTAGTTGCACTTGGAAATACAGCAGACTAGTTTATCAAGAGTCTATGGAGATTCTCAGTCATCCACGTCATAGTTGTTCCAAAGATGCTTTTTCAAGAGGCAACTGGACTTTTTTCTTTGAAAACATTTTACTTCTCATCCAAGAAACTTCTTCAGCTCTGATTGGATGGTGGGGAATGGAAGAATTTATATTCCTTGCAGAGCTGGTCATTCTTTTAGAGAGTCGTTGAGGCCACTTGGAGGTTTATCTGTGTCCTCAGGGTCACCTGAGTATTGCAAATGGATGTGGAGCCTTCTTGGAACTGCTGAAAGGACTGTGTTGTAGACTGAAGATAGATGATGTCGTATCCCTCCCCCTCTGTTGAGAGAGGGTTCTTCAGTTTTGACATAAATAGCCTCTTTGACCCCTCTTTCAAACCAAAATGTGGAATTTGCTGTCTTCAGAAGAGTGGCCTTTGTCTTTTAAATACAGATGGACTGCTGAATCTTGTCCTGATGGGTTTGTTCTCCTATGTTGTGCCATGCGATTATGAAGTGGTTGTTTTGTTTCCCCAATGTACAGACCTGCACAAGAGACCTGTTGCTCACTTTGGGTTTTGCATTGTAGTGACACGGCCAAGGGATTGCAGAACTCCGCGCCCCACAGCTGGTTTTGCCCTGCCTGGGGACCCTGAATGGGTCTAATGTCACCCTGTAGAGGCGAAAAAGAAGGAGGGGCATCCCAATGATCTCATAATGACAGCAGTTGATCTGTTTGATCTGGAGGAAGCCCTCCAACCTGACAGGAGAAAGGCTAGCTGCACTCCGGTGACTAGCCCAAGCTATCGGCATCTGAAGTCCAAAAGCACCAACTAAGAACAACTGTGAACAGCGTGTTGGAGCTGGGTGAGAATATTGATCTTCTCTTCTCTGTTTTGAAACTGATTTCCTGGAAAAGATCCCCAAGAAACAAAAAAAATCCTCCGAAAGTAAGAAGGAAAGGGACTATAGCCCCACCCTTCCATAGATGGAAGTGGCGATTTAACTTTTATGGGGGACAGAAATACATTGAAATGAACTAATGTAAAGCTATAATTTGAATAAAACTAAAAATTATAGAAATTGTTAAGATTTTCTACTTAAAAGAATATTGATGGAATTACAAGAAAATAATTGTTTCATTTTAAAAGCTGGAATATAAACAGACACTGACATCTAGTGATGGAACAGAGTATAGAATTATAGCCGTCCTGCCTCAGAAACTGGCAAGAAGCCCAGAAAAAGAGTACTTTTATCCCTTTGATCCTCAAGGACTCTTAGCCAAACAGAAACAGCTGAAAATAGAAGAAAGAAAACACACTGGGCTATCTATTGCAAAATGAGAAATATAATTGTTTATGAAAACTGCTGACCTTCTTGGATTATAAATACTTACTGAGCTGTGATATTTAAGTTTAAGAATAGTCTGCAGAGAAAGAAAAACTTTGAACTTTTGGCTATTCTCCTAGGGGGGAAATTACTGGATGGTTTTTAAATGACTGAACATTTTGGATTGTTTATAAAGATAAGAGATATATAAGACTATAGTGTTTGGAATTTAAGACTGTTGGTTTGATGAAAATAGAGGTTGCATATACAACTAAAAGTGGTAAAAAACCACATGCAATATTCTTTTCTAAAATCCCCAGTCTGGAACATCAGAGATCTGCAGGAGAAACACTTCAAGATAAGACAAATATTTTCCAGGAGGAACTGTACGCTATGTTGCAACTAATTCAAATGACAATGGATTCAAATTATAATGAGATTAAAAATAACTTTGATGATATAAATGAACACATTTTTGACCTAAGCTCACAATTAAAAAATTCTCAGAAAATGGTGATAAAGAATGAACAAACAAATCAGATAATAGAACAAAAACTAGAGGAAAGCAATTCAAAGATGGAGGCTACAAATGAAGAAAACCACAACTTAACACAGACAAAGAAAAAATTACAAGATTTTGCTATAATATTGGAAACGGAAAAGACATTTCATTTTTTAGAACATCAAAACAAACGTGAAGACAACAAAAAAGATTTGACAAAATGGACAATAGAGTTGTCAGGAGACCCACTAGAGTCTGGGAGACAAAAAATGGAAAGAGAAATCGAGGGAGAAGAAAAGCAGAAGCGTCTTAACAAGTATAAAAGGGCAAAACTCTCCCTCAAAAGCACCTTACTCAATTTGTCTTTCCCATTCTTAACAACACCTATAAAAATACAGGAAGAATTACATGGTAAGCTGAACACACTGACTTGGAAAGCTCTAGGCAAGAGAAGAAGGCGAGAGCCAGACTCAAGAGAGATGATTTGACTTATCAGATGGAGTACTACATGACTTAACACTTGTTTGAATATGGTTAAAATAATAGTTAAATTTTGGATACGAATGGGTTCTATAGTAAATGTGATTTATAAGTAGTATAGTATTGCTTTATGATATGGGAAATATAAAAATAATGAGATGATTTAAATGAATGAAATGTTTTGGATATTCAATTGTAATCAACTTGGAGAAAATTATAATTGATAAGAAATGTTCTGAATACTGAAGGGAACCTAAGCTTAAATAAGAACAGGCGAGAACCAGATTTAAGAGAGATGACTTGACATACCAGATGGAATACCATATGACCAAACATTTGTCTAAATATGGCTAAAAGAATAGTTAAATCTTGGAAATGAAGGGGTTGTACAATAAGAGAAATGTGATTTATAAGTAGTATAGTCTTTTTTTCTTTCTTTTTTATGATATGGGAAATGTAAAAATATTGGGATGATTTAAACGTATGAAATATTTTGGATATTTAAATGTAATCAATTTTGAGAAAACTATAACTGATAAGAATTTTTTTGATTACTGAGGGGAAACTAAGCTTAAATAAGAGT
The DNA here is from genome assembly GCF_001527695.2 of Protobothrops mucrosquamatus. Lineage (NCBI taxonomy): Eukaryota > Metazoa > Chordata > Lepidosauria > Squamata > Viperidae > Protobothrops > Protobothrops mucrosquamatus. Next base: position 221,721 of record NW_015386592.1, on the reverse strand, counting down.
TCTGAAAACAGGACCTATAGTGATTTACATAAGATGATTTTTTGCAAATGCATCTGTAAAATAAGCTGATTAGAAAAGACATTACATACTGATGTTATTGTTAAATATTAGAAAAATGTTTATATTTAAATTTGTATGTATTGATAGTATTAAGAACTATATTTGCTTAATGTTGGTAAAAGGAGAACACTATTGGAAGAAGAGAGGACCAAGGAAAAGTATTTCTAGTTAATATGTTGATTATGAAAGTATAGAAATTAACTACTATTCACTGTTGTTAAATATATGAACCCAGAAAACATGTTGTTTACTAAGCACTTAAGACTGTTATTCAAAAAATCAATAAAATATACTAATTAAAAAAAAGAAAATTTAGTTCGGCAATTGGTATAGCAGTGGAAAAGGCTGTAGGTTAGCTTGAAACTCGGTTTCAATGTATAGATATAAGAAAGCCAAATTTCTCTTAGCCACACTGACAACACTATTAATGTAACATAAAGAGCTCAGTCTCATAAAATACAGTGAAAGTGAAGTGTTTTCAACTCTAAAAATGTAGTCCTTCAATGTCAGAAGTTCATTGTGGGCGAAAGTAATTCTAGATAATCTTTTAAGTGCTGATTGAATGCTATATATTTACCATGCTAAACTGACTCTTAGAAACAGATATATTCCCTTAACTTACACTGAAAATGTTGAATGAAGTCTGTTGCATATTTTTCTATTTTAGCTTTAGGAGTTTTGCATGTCTCCTTAGAGAAAATAAATCAGATTTTTATTTTTTTTTAAAGAGTCCTGCTATTGCAGTGGTTAAAGTGCAGTACTGCAGGATAACTGTAATAGTTTGGTCTTGATGGGCTCAAGGTTGATTCGGCCTTTCATCCTTCCAAGGTTTATAAAATGAGGACCTGGTGGTTGGAGGCTTTATGCTGAGGTTGCCCAAAGAATGCTGCATATAAGTGCTATTGCTATTGCTACTGCTATTATTTAAGGCTGCAGAAATAATTTTTGTTAGTAATTTTCCCTTGCTACTGAAGATTACTTGCCTGCTTCCTGTGATCTCTTAATTGTTTTGACTGGGTTTAACAACTCTTACATTCTTGCCTGTCTGGTTTTGACTGTTAAGTGAATTGATTTACAATCCCTCTGTTTAACTCCCGACCAGAATCTTGGTAGGCAATGAAAGAGAGACCTTTGTTTAAGATTTTAGAAAGCTATTGCTTGACCAAGGAGAAGAGACTATATGAGAATTGGCATGAGCTTGAAGGCTTTGATGCAAACCTAACTGAATTTAATATGCCATTAATGGTATTGACCTTACCTATTTTACAGGATTGTGCTAAGGAATGGAAAGACAGGGCTTTGAATATTGTAATTTATATTGTAACAGCAACAAGATACATTAATTTGGGAGCCCACCCCATGAAATATTGACAGACACAGTTTCAAGTGATCTACAGAGTATTCTTTCTAATACCCTTCACTCTAACAGATTATAGAAGCTCCTTATATGTTGTTCATTTACAAGAGGGATAATAAGTTGATTTCATTCTCTCTTTTTTTATTGACAAATAGGTATGGGCTGTGGGGATTTAATTGTGTTAAAATGATTTACATTTGCCCCCCTTGTAAAAATCACTGTATATGGAGAATATTTTCCTGGAAGATTCTCAGGACCTGTGAGTAGTTTGTGGCAATTACATACACTTCATTTTAGGAGCATGACTTTTTTTTCCTGCTAAATGCAAGATAAAACAGAGCTCTAAGAACTTGTTTTCTTAAAAACTGTATATTAAACAAATTAAAATACACTTCAAAAGGATTTTAAATATATCTTCTCTAAAAATTATTTTGAAACAAATAAAAATAAATAAACAATGGAAACCCCCTATTGTTCTGTTGCAAAGAAAATTACATGGTATGTTTGTGTACTCATCAGAAATTCCTTAATTCATGGGAAACCTTTTATCATGATATGTCTCAAGAAACAAAGACAGTGTAATTAAGTTATTATATTCTAATATTAAAGATTAACCAAGGGGAGGTGCATAACTCACATCAGTGTGACTGGATAGTATTAAGTAAAATAGGTATTAAGTAAAATAGTTAAACTATCCAACCAAGACGTAACACAAAACTAGATTGCACCTGCCCAGCACCTAAAATCTAAGGCAGACATGTCAAACACAAGGCCCGGGGGCCGGATATGGCCCGCAAAGCCATCCTGGAAACAGTGAGGGAATGGCCCCCGGTACCTTGGCCCTGGCCCAGGCTGGCCAGGAGCCAATGTACAATTTTGTGGTGGCCATCTATGCTGAAATGCATTCAGTCTTAGCTCCACAAGGCCGTCTGCAAACAGCGAGGAACCAGCCCCTGCCGCGTCGGCCCCACCCCCTGGGTGCATGCTGGGGAGGTGTCACCCTTTGTGAGGAATGAAGAAATGGACCATGCCTTGGCGCTTGCCCCGGTCCCACCCTCTTCTGCCAGAGACCCTCAGATCTGTCCCACTCCTGCCCAAGCCCCCACAGGCACCCTTGATGCGAACGATATAGAGCTGGCCATGCCCACCCAGTAGGCCACACCCACTCCATCCACGCCCACCCAGTAGGCCACACCCACCCTGGCCGCACCCACCCAGCCCCCCGAGGGCAACCGCAATGCTGATGCGGCCCTCAATGAAATTGAGTTTGACACCCCTGATCTAAGGCATTGTTATCTTTTAAAATTGTTATTTATTTTGCCCTGCTCTAGTAAATAATGAATTTAACCACTTTATTGTAAAATCATAGGGTTGGAAGAAACTTTGCAGGTCCTTTAGTCCAAGCCCCTGTCCAAGGCAGGAGTCTTCATACTATTTTGGACAAATAGTTGTCTAATCTTTTCTTGAAAACCTCCAGTGATGGAGCACTCACAAATCCAGGAGACAAGTGCTTAATAGTTCTCAATTTGCAGAGAGCAATAGCAATAACACTTAGACTTATATACTGCTTCACAGTGCTTTACAGCCCTCTCTAAGTGATTTACAGAGTCAGCACATTGCCCCCAACAATTTGGGTCCTCGTTTTACCGACTTCCAAAGGATGGAAGGCTGAGTCAACCTTAAGCTGGTGAGACTCGAACTACTGGCAATTGGCGGAAGTAGCCTTCAATGCTGCATTCTAACCACTGTGCCACCACGGCCCTTATGTCTATAGTACATATATAATTTCAGAAATTCTTCCTTGGCTCACAAATGTTGCCTCCACAGATCAGTTTTCTTTCTCTTTGTTTAAAGGTTATTAAAACTCCCAATTTAGCAAAAATAATTCTTCACCAATTTGAAACTGTCAAACATTATGTATTTTACTTTTGTTCATGGAGGAAAATTAATATGTGGGATCTGAATAATTGGTAGTATAAATCCAGAAGAAATATTAACTTAAACTGTAATTTTTTATTTACTTCAGCACATGTTAATTGCAGAATTTGTTCTAGCATGTGATCCAAATAATGGTCCCCTGGGAGGGGGGTTATACAGTTATTAGTTTCATAATTGAACATTATAAACATTATAAATATGTCCAGGTTCATTTGTTTATGGCTGCATTACTAAAAGTTTTAAATCACATTGTGATACATCCTTTTTTCTGGATTCATCCTAGCACTAGCTTTTCTGCTATTTAATCAGAGACAGAATATGGTACAGTTCTAATAAGCAGATTTTAGACTTGCATACTCTGTTTTTCCTTATATTCCAAATGGAATTCCAAATGCGGAGTCAGCAAGACAGGCTTAAAATAAATTCACACATGAGTCTGAATTGCATTTTTAAATTCATGATTTCTTGAGTAGGTTTCAGTTGGGTTCATATATTGTGCTAAGCCATAAATCTTGGTTTGTAAATGCTCTGTCTGGGTTCATACATCATACAAAACTGAACAAACTATATTTTGACTTAGCAAGATGTATGACCCTCTCAATCATGGCTTGTTCCCCCAAAAATGCCTTTCTAATAATGGGAATATTGGATCATATTCATACACTTTCCATACAGGGGGACCTGTACCATCCTCTTTATTGTAGAAAATACAACAGGAATGAGCCACACAAGGAAGTCTGTTCCTTCAGTTCACTGTTCCTGAGCTTTTCATGGTCCTTCCTAATAGCCTATCTAAAAGTACCGCCTGCATGCTGGGAATGCTCAGGGATGAATTTTTTGTGGTTGTTGAGTAGCCGAAAGCTCCAATTTGCCGGTTCCTTGATGATTTCAGGGTTGTGTAATTGAATATCAGAAGCATTGTTTTAAGCACATATCTGTGCAAATGTTAGTCTTGGCACTTCTGTTTTTCAGACGGGAAGACAGAGCAGGGATTAAATTCAATGGCCCCCCCTTGCATTGGCCATTCCTTTTAATTTCATTTGCAGCATTTCCTCTGTAGAAGTGATTCATTCCCTCTTTATAAAATGTAGCATTTTAAAAATTGGGAAGGAGGAGGGCCTTTGCTCACCTTAAATATGCACTAAATTTGCCCCTGATTTTGAATCTTTTGGATGGGTCCAAATAAGAGAACTTTATTAACTAGCAGCTATAAATGCTGTTAGAAATTTTGTGATCTAAATAATTATAATATCGGCTATATTTTCCCTTTAAAAACTATGCATTGGAAGCATTTTATGTGCATTTTTCTACCTGTCCATTAAAATAATAGTAATAGTCTAATTAGTCTGATCCTTAGGTTCCTCCCTCCCCTCCTTTTCTCTTTTCCATCTTGATATAGTAAGTACAGTCCAGATTCTCAGTTTTGTTCAGTTACAAAATTATTTGGATTTGAGCCTAAATGCAATGATACAATTTTGGGGGAAACTTTTTGCTACTGCAGGGAATCCTATAATGGGGGAAATATGGGATAAATATGGGATCTTCTCTGCAGAAATGTGAGTTGAAATTTCACAGCTGCTGGGTTTTGCAGAGCAAGTCAAGCTTACAACCTCTGTCTCTGCAGAGTGTCCCCCCCCCCACAGACACATTCCTGAGGGAGAAAAGCAAGACTTGAATGTATTGTAGGATTATATCCTTTCTAGCAAGTTAATCAAGCTGAGATAATGTTGTAATAGAAGGGGTAAACAGAGGTCAATTGCAAATAAAAGATAAAACAAGTGCCCAGAGAGATAAGTAACTAGAAGGACTGAAAACCAGGAAATGAAGCAAAAACAGATTGGGGCAAAGTGAAAATGTGAGGTTGTCAGATGTACTGAGAGGTTTGTGTTTTCTTAGAGCCAAATGAAATGAAATGAAATGCGTGAGAAATATTATTGCATTTTATGGATCCTGCCCCCCCTCTTCTGGTATATTTGGGTCTTTTTAAGGGAAAGGAATAAATAATGCACAGCACACATACAGTACAATGTGACTGGGGACTTTGATTTTTATTGTTGTGATCACAAGAAATATGTTTCACTCTCTTATGGAGAGAAGGATCCAGTTAGTGACATTGGTGGCCTTGTTCTTGGAGCAAGCACTGTGTGCCTGTCCACTGCAACTATTGCACAGGGAAAGATGAGCTTTCTTGCTTTCACCCCATGTTCCAGATTCAGCTGCTCAGTTTTTACAATCACAGCTAATGGTTGCTCTTGCTGTGATGGGGATTCCGCCCTCTTCCCCCCCTCCCCCCCTTATAGAATGCAGAAATAGGATGCTATTTGTGTGTTTTTCTCACTTGGCCCTCACTTTGCTAATAGAAAATGAGTGGGAAGAGAAAAGAACAAGTAAGTGAAAAATGATGGAGAAAGTGAAGGATTTGACTAATCTCCTTGCTTGCTTTTCATCTGAGGAGTTGTGACTTAAAGAGTTTACTTTTACTTATTTATTAGATTTGTATCCTTCCTTTTCTACTTTATAAGTAACTCAACATACATATTTGCTCCCTTCCTCCTCCTATTTTCCCCACAATAACAACCCTGTGAGGTGAGTTGGGCTGATGAGAAAGTGACTGGCTCAAAATCACCCAGTTGGCTTTCATGCCTAAGAGGGGACTAGAGCTCACGATCTTCTGCTTCCTAGGCCAGCACCTAATCGCTACACCAAACTGCCTCTTTTGTTGTATCAAGAGACATGCACAAAACAGAAACTCTATCATGAGCTGAGAATGGTCTGGCTTGGTGTTTTGTCATAATGTTCTGAGGTAAAATGTATTCCAACAGAACAAAACTTGAAACGGGACAAACATTTGGCGTTCTGTCAGGACAAATCTTACACATTTTGGCTGTTCTGCCTATATAGGAAACAATTGGAACTGATTGGTGGGCAAAAAGCATACTGTTAAGCAAGTATGCCAAACCTTGGCTTGGATTGCCTAAAGCTGGTGATTGGATTATGTCTCATCAAGGTCATTTTTGACTCTTAATGACAACACATATAGATTTTTTTCCCATGATAATCTATCTCGAACCTGATATTCCAGGCTTCCAATCTCTGTAAATGGGTTATCCATCTTGCTTCTGGTCAACCTCTTCTCTTTCTTTCCATCTTTTCCAACATTAGAGCCTTTTCCAGAGAAAAGGTGGGCTTTGCGTAATATGTCTTGATAATTTTTCGTCCTTCTTCTGGTGAATTTAGGTTTTTAGCTAACTGACCAAGCCAATAGATGATACTTCTATTTCCTTGGTAATGTACCGAATTAGAGTCAAGACTGGCATTTCTTGGCTGTCAATCAGATTATATGCTGGAACTGGGCTGTGGCTGCTACTGCTGGGGATAGAATATCTTCTGGATACCTTAGTTTCTTTCTTAAGCAGCCTTATTTCTTTTGGTCAGCTTGCCCCATCTTCACAAGCAGAACATCCTCTCCAATAGAGGAGAATGTAATTGTAGATTGATCATTTCTCTCTTAACTGCTGATTACATAAATCTGAAAAGCCAAAATAGTTATCTATTATCAATCTTTCTCGAATTGTCTGTTCCAATCCTATAACAGCATTAGTAATAGCACTTAGATTTATATACCACTTCATAGCACTTTACAGCCCTCTCTAAGTGGTTTATAGAGTCAGCATATTGCCCACCCAACAATCCGGATTCTTATTTTGCCCACCTCGGAAGGCTGAGTCAACCATGAGGGTCGAACTCTTGGATTAGCCTGCAATACTGCATTCTAAACACTGTGCCACCATGTCTCATAAGATCCAAGCATGACCTGATTCTTTTCAATTAAATGTTGCCATCATGTGGGCTTTTGGAGGTGTGCCTTCTCTGTTCCCATGGCTGCTCTCTGGAATACTATTACTCCAAAGGTCTATTTGACCCCATCCTTACCCTGCCTTGAAATAAATTAATAAATAAAACCAAAATGCTTTCTGAACATCCAAGACCTTCAGGTAGCCCATGACTCTAGTGTGAAGTTTGACACCCACATCTGAATTCCAGCTTCTCATGGAATTTATCTGAAGGAAAGGAATTGCTTCAAACCTAGCTTCCATATTAATTAATTAATTAATTAATTGAATTTGCATGTCTACTCACTCAACATGTAACTCTTGAGTGGCTAACATCACATTAAAAAGAACAGAATCGCCAGAACCAAAATTAAAAATATACCATGCCTAAGATAGCTCAGGTGTCTACATAAATAATCCTTCTGAGATTGAGCTTACCTAAACTCTTGACCCATTGCCCAAGGGAAAACTATTGTAAACCATATAGAAATGTGGTTTTAATAAGGGTGCCAATACAGTATAAATCTTTTAAATTAATTAAAAAAACAAGTTTTCAGTGCCCTAAAAAAATTGGTGTGGTAAGGGCCACCCGCTGTAAGCTGTCCAATAGGGTAGGCTTTTCTTTTCCAAAGAAAAATCCAGCAACAGAGTTTCTTCTTCCTCGTCTTCTATTCTTCTCATAGGAGCACATTTTGCTACTTCAGTAATTTTGGAGTGATCTGACCTACAAATTCCTTGGAAGTTTCACTTTTTCACCTCAGGCACAACTAGTGCCCCAAACTAGCTGAAAGAGGTAGAGATGCACTATTAAGTATGCAAATTAAAGAACAATACTATATCATACAAAACATAATGCAGTGCTGACCTCGCACGGAGAGATGACCGAATCATAGGCAGATAAATGGTAGCACAAATACTTAAAAAGAAGGAGATTCATGCCAGAAAACGAAAAAAGAACATTCACCCATTGCAATGTGCATTTTTTCCAGTTCCTGCAACAATCTCAATTTCTATTAGGCCAAAGGTCTAAATTTCAGAGGTTACTCTAAATATCCGTGAAATTTCAGAAGGCCTTCCAACCTAAGGCTATTATTATAATTTAATCCTTCTTCCCCCCTGCTTAAAGGCTCAAACAAGTCTCTTACGCTGCTCAGTGGTTAATCCATCTTCCTTTAGCACAGACTGTTGCTGTGCTAAACTCTGCGAGCTGCATTGGCCATGTATCAGTTGAATGCTGTATCTTCGAACATCCGCAATGTTGGAATCCAAAGCTATAGCCTTACTATATCATTTTGTATTTTCTTCAGGTATAGGCACAATGACCCCGATGTCTCTCTTGGGTGAATTTTGAAAACCCAGCAGCTGGTGGAAACTCTGTTAGTGCTCTAACAGATTAAGAGGGTCAGGAGGGCACCCTATCGGCTCTGAGTGAACTGATATTAACTGGACGCTTGTTCTTAAAAAGAATCCTCTTGGTGTCTTTATTAAAGTTACTGCAACTAAAACCACAAAGTGTATTTCACTTGCATGTGGAAATATCCTAAATCTAGATAAAACTTTTCCTCTAATGACATTAATCTTGCTATACTTGAGAAATAACTGACATAGAAGAGTTATAAAACTGGTGTTTTTTTTAAAAAAAAAACCCAACTGTATACATTATATTATGTTCTCTTTTTATTTGCTAATTCTGTAAAGTAGGAAAGGACTCTTTTGAAAGTTCCTGATGATTCCAGCTACACTCCATGTAGCTTTGGTGGTGACAGTTAAGAAGTCACTTACTGCTGCTTTCTTCCTTTGTTTTTTTGTTTTTGGTTTTGTTTTGTTTTGTTTTCCCTTCCAGGTGTAGTCCTCAGCCCTATGGTTTTCTGCTTATCCCTGTCCAACCACCAACCATTTTTTTAAAAAATCAGCTAAAGCTGGATAGATGTTCTTTTGTGGCTAGACTGTATAGTACTGAGTTCCTGTACTATGATTAAACAATCAGATTTAATAGAGTGGCAAGAGAATTTAAAGTATTTTGTTTCTGAGCATTTGTCAGAATTGGATTGTTTTGCCCTGAGCTTGCCCAATTCTTACAGCAATACATGTTGCTACAAAGAGTTTTCATTTTCAGATGGCTTGTCTTACATCCTGATGCTGATTTCGGTTGAGATTCAAGGCCATCCAGTTAGTTTTTCTATGCCTAAAGATAGACTAGCATCTGAGCCTCTCTACTCCTAAGCTTGCACCTTAATCATCACAGCATGCTGGCTTTCAGCCAGCAAATCCAATTATATATTAAATAAAATGAATTAGAGGCATGAAATTTGACATGTTCAGAATACTGGGGAATTTTAAGTGCTGTTCAAGTGTTACGACTGAGCTTAAAATTTCAGCTTTCCCCTGCCTATGGCTTTGCTTGAACCTTTGCAATTCTAGTTTTGCATGTTGAATGTCATGGTTGTAATTCTGCTTGCATTTACTCAGAAGGAAAAGACTCTTCTGTCTTGATTCATCAGGGCGCCTTCTGCCTAAGAGTTCCACTGGTATCAAACAGAAGTATCCTTCGGATCTTCCATTCATCATATTAAGGTTGGAGAAAATGGAGAATAGGAACTATATATACAGAGCTGCACCCATTTCAATTTTCTTGCTGGTGAGGGTATGCTGGGAGTTGAAATCCACTCATCTTAAAATGGCCAAGGTTGTCTTAGGTAAACCCAATATGCTAATATTCTCATTTAACAACAGAGAAATTGCCATTCAAAATAGTGGTGACTTTTCAGGACCCCTTGTTGAAGAAGGGGAAAAAAGGGTCTTTGTTAGATATAACAGCAAATGAAATTACAAGTCATTGTTATGGAGCCCCAATATTTTTATGTTGTTGTTTATCTTTCAAATATCCCTTTTAAGGGGGATTAATTTCATAATCTTTAAAAGAAATATTAGATGAGGGAATAGAAGAAGAACTCATCAAATTTGCAGATGACACTAAATTGGCAGGAATAGCCAACACCCCAGAAGATAAGTTCAGGATCCAAAAAGATCTTGACAAACTTGAACAATGGGCCCTATCCAACAAAATGAATGTTAATGTGGAGAAAAGCTAAGTTTTACATTTAGGCAGGAAAAATCAAAGGTATAAGTACAGATTAGGCAAGACCTGGCTCAAAAAAAATTACTGTGAGAGGGACCTTGGAGTCCTAGTGGACAATCACTTGACTATGAGCCAGCAGTGTGCAGCAGCAGCCAAAAAAACTAATACAATCCTGGGTTGTATAAACAGAGGCACAAAGTATTAGTACTTTTTTATAAAACCCTAGTAAGACCACACCTGGAATACTGCAACCAATTTTGGTCACCCTACTACAAAAAAGATGTTGAGAGTTTGGAAAAAGTTCAGAGAAGAGCAACTAAAATGACCAAAGGCTGGAGAATAAAACATATGAAGAATGGCTGCAGGACTTGGTTTTGGCAAGTCTAAAGAAAAGAAGAAACAGGGGTCACATAGCAGTATTCCAATATTTGAGGGGCTGCCACAAAGAAGAGGGCATCAAATTATTCTCCAAAGCACCAGATGGCAAGACAAGAAACAATGGTTGGAAACTGACCAAAGAGAGAAGCAACCTGGAACTAAGGAGAAACTTCCTAACAGTGAGGACAATTAACTAGTGGAACAGCTTGCCTCCAGAAATTGTGGGTGCTTCATCACTGGAGGTTTTTAAGAAGAGACTAGACAGTCACGTGTCTGATATAGGTTCTCCTGCTTGAGCAGGGGGCTGGACTAGAAAACCTCCAAAGTTCCTTCCAGCTCTATTCTGTTCTAAATTTAGCTGAATGTAGTTGTTCTCAGATACAATTGCTGACTTATAAAATAACAATAAATAATTCACTATTTTAAAGAATGGATGAAGTACTACTAGATAAACACAGTCCAATATAAACAAAAAGTGATAACTCAGAGACTAACACATCAAACATATTAATAAAATTCCCAGAGTAGCATGTTTTCTAAGCCTAGCACCTGGGGGAAATGCCAGTCTTCAAGGCCCATTTAAAAGATATCAGAGTCAAAGCAGTTTGAATGTCCAACAGACATAGTTACAGAGAGCAGATGCTTGATGGAAAAGGTACACCACTTACTATGAAATTACCCATTCTGGGTAATTCTTACCATGAAATTGCCCATTCTGCAGATATTACCAGATAGGCAGATTCAATGGGGAAAGAAAAGCAGGCCCAATGCCATGCCTTTTCAGTTGTGGGCATCTAGAATGTCCTTAGTGAGATATATTTCTTATTAAGCATTGTTGTATTTATCTTTTATTTTAAATGCCCATAGTAAAGTAGGTAGTAAAGAGTAAACAAGTCCCTGCAGATTTTACTCTACTAGTCATCTCCATTTCAAGGCCATTGAGCTGTCCAAAGACATTTCCACAGTCATGTGGCCAGCATGACATTATGGAGCACTGTTACCATAGCTACCTTGAAGTGGTATCTATTTATCTACTCACATTTGCATGCTTTCGAACTGCTAGGTTGGCAGGAGATAGGGTGAGCACGTAAGTTCACCCCATTGCGTGACGCTTGGGTCTCAAACCTGGGCTGCCGGCTTTCCAGCTGACAAGCTGAGCGCTTTGATCGCTGAGCCATCGTGCCATCCAAAGTAGGTAACGCCCTTTGTATATTTTTCTTTTTGCATTTTTCTCCAGTGCTGTTTATGGATGTATTTTGCTGCTTTATTGGCTTTGTTGTTTGGCTGTTTGAAACATTTTGCAGTCTACCCAGAACATTTTAAGCAGACAAAACATATAATAAATAAATAATTGAATTACACTAGTTATGTAAATTAAAGCAATATGTAGGAAATAATTAAATTCTTCCCTCTAAGTAGACTTGTTTTTTCCTTTTTTTTCCCTATTCTGTTTCCTTTGTGTTCTCAAATATTGTAGTGGTTATTTATTTACACATGTCCAAAGACTGCTGGCTACCATTTAGTTACTTCATTATTTTTGGAGTATTTATAATTTGTTTTTCAAGTTCACAATTGAGCTATTTGAATATTTGACAATACATGAAAAGATTACCTAATAATAAGAAACTATAAAACGGCAAACTACTGATACCCTGAGGCAAAAAGCTACTTGAAATAGAAAGTCTATTTAATCTGTAGAGGGGGGGGGTTCTTTTTAATTTTTTTACTCAGTACTGAAAATAATTCACTGTAGAAACTAGGCAAACCTTTTTAAGAACATTCTAAAGCCAACTGCAAACAGCTGCAAAGGCCTATTTGAGATGCTGTTTATATACATATATATTTATATGTCTGCTTTAGAGTCTCCTCCTCTGAGATCCCTTCCAACTCTGTTGTTCTGTTAATACCTAGGTACTCTGTGTTAATCTTTTGTTGTTTCTATAATAATAATAATAATAATAATAATAATAATAATAATAATAATAATAATAATAATAATAATAATAATAATAATAATAATAATAATAATAAAGTTGGAAGGGATTTTGGAGGTCATCGAGTCCAACCCCCTGCTCAGGCAGGAACCCTACACCATTTTGGACAAATGGCTGTCCAGTCTCTTCTTAAAAACTTCCAGTGTTGGAGCATTCACCGCTTCTGGAGGCAGGTTGTTCCACTGGTTAATTGTTCTAACTGTCAGGAAGTTTCTCCTTAGTTCTAGGTTGCTTCTCTGCATTTCTGTAAGCTAAATGTGATAATGTAAGAGTATGGTCTGAGATACACACACACACACACACACACACACACAGAGAGAGAGAGAGAGAGAGAGAGAGAGAGAGAGAGAGAGAGAGAGAGATTGATATAGATAGATAGATATAGATAAATATATATATATATATATATAGAGAGAGAGAGAGAGGTAGGTAGGTAGGTAGAGGTAGAGGTAGAGGTAGAGGTAGAGGTAGGTAGGTAGGTAGGTAGAAAAGAAAAATCTTTCCCACTGACTGATTCTGGGATTGGCTGTCATGATACTTTGATCCACATTTCTGTTAGAACACTACGTAGAGGAGGGTCATAAAGCTTTGGGATCAAGTTTGGGATCAAGCACAGTTTCAGCTGTTCAGATTCTTCTAATCAAAATAAGGCTAATGAAGGATGAATGCTCATGATCGTATCAGCGTCACTAAGTGTAAAGTACAAAACATGTGCTACAGGAATGTACTACAGGAAATCCCTACTCAAAGAACAAAGTTACCTTGGTTCTGCCTGCTTGAAAAAAAACCTCAAAGGCAGACGTGGGAGTAGGTAAAGGAGGGGGTGTAAATTAGTACAGAGCAAGTGAACAGGACTGAGACATCAATTAAAAGAAAGAGAGAGGTGTAATCTCCCTGGTGTGTCCTTTCTCCCATGATTTTTTTTTCTTTTGCACTGCATCAATCCTTCTCAGTTGATCACTAGACCAAGGCAGCACAGCAGGGCTTGTTATACAGATGTGACCTAATTACACTTGCATGTTTCTCAAAGATAGCTCACCAAAGAAAGACAGTCAGGGGGTTCTCTGTGTCTCCTATCACCTCTCTTCTACCTGAGAGGATGGATTAATGAGGCTTGAAGAAAATACCCTACAGATAGACTTTGATTCTTCCATTCTGTAGTGATTAGAGTGGGTAGACCGGATTTAATCATGGAACTCACTTCTGATAAGAGTTGTGCAATTTTTGTCTCAGAGGCTACAACTGGTCCAGTGTGAATACAAATTATAGTTTCCTCCAAAAGTATATTTTTAAAAAATCCAATTTGCACTGTGGCAATAACAGTAACTTCAGTAAAACAATATTCTACAGTGCTTGGTTAATATGTATGATGTGTTAGTTAACATGTATGATGTGCTTTTCTTATAGCTTACTCTTGTTTTTGTATATCAGATATATTTTAGCTATAGCTTTCGAATGCTCTTCAAGGGTAGCCCCATGTAGAGCACATTGCAGTAGTCCAGCCATGAGATGACATGGGCGTGAGTGACTGAGCACAGGGACTCCTGATCCAGGAAAGGCTGCAACTGGCATGTAAAGCAAAGTTGTGCAAAGTGTCTCCTAGCCGCGAGTGCCACTGCTGTTTGAGCAGGAGGAGAACCCTCCCAAGTTGTGGACTAGATCTATCTGGGGTAGTGCCACCTCATCCAGAACTAAAGATGTTAAAGTCCCAGATCTTGACACACCACACACCTAAAGCCTCACAGTCTTGCCAGAGTGCAGCCAAATCAAATGTATTGTTTTGTGCTAACTCAGAATCTTTCATCCCTTTTCATACCTTTTTATATTCAGGGACTTTTATGGAACCCTCTTCTTTTATAAATGTGCAGAAGTGTAGGTCCTGTTTTTCCCTCAAAAGGTTGCCCTTGAAGGTCAGTCAGAAACTGCAGTTTCCAGAAAATGTAGCAGCTTGTATGTTTATTGAGCAGTCTCAATATTGCCATGTTACACTGCCGTAAGCAGCTGCATGGGTTACTGTAGTTCCTATGTGCAGTAGAAGATGCTAGTCGTTATCCTATATGGCTTGGGGTCTGAGTATTAAGATATCACATTTTTCAGGTAAATGCTGTCTACCCACCTAGAGAACTCAGAAGCATCTAGTGAAAGCCCCCTCCCAAAATACATTGGGAGGAGGACTCAAAATCAGCCATTCTCTGTGGGAATATTCCCTGTTTTGGAAGAGTTTGTTTACTCAAGGCAAAGGTGGCCCTGCTTCGTCTAGCCTTCCAAAGGCTAGTGAAGACTTTGGCCCTTTGGAGAGAAATAATTCCTACTCATAGCATGTATCAAGAATACAGGCTGCACTGATATTTATCACATCATTTTCAGAGTCATTTTTTCCCTTAAAGAAGTACTTGAAAATATATGCCATCGGTGTTATACACCCAGAAACACACATACCTTTTTGTAGTGCCTCTTTATTCAGCTGGCACAAAGTCTTTCCAAAAAACGTTGAAACTTGAAATATAAACTACATACCATTGGAAGAAGTGATCAGAACAATGAGGTTTGAGGGAAACAGGGTGGAAGGAGAGGCAGAGCCTGGAGAGGAATTAGCCTGGAGTTGTTATCTAGTACCAATTTAATGCTGAGTGTTAGCTGACTTGATTCCTATGTATAGACATGAGCAATAAATCAGCTTAACTAGAGCTTAATGTGTGGTCTTGATTCTTCCCTTCTGATAGAGAGGGCATAATTTTCTCTCTCTCCCAACCAGAGCTTGTTTTTCCCCGAAAGCCAGATCTACTACGTATGTTATTGCCACAATAGTTCATTTCTTCCCAGTGTGTTGTTGTTGTTGGGTTTTGTTTTGTCCTGTCTAGATTGCTTTTTGGTAAGCAAGTGTGAAGGGCTGGCTTGGTTTCAGTAATCAGCAATAGTCATCTTAGAATTACCTCTTTTGTCCTTCCATGATACTGAAAGAAGTCTTTCAGGTTGCTTTTAACCAAGTTGTTAAGTCTAAAATCAGCTTGATTTGTGTTTGTGTTTTCTGGGATGAAGGGTGGTCAGTAAAGAGAGCTTGCCCATATATATGTACCTATGCCTGCAAAGGAAGGGAGATTAACTGAAAGATCCTGATACCTCTGGCTTTATCTATCTATTGTTTTCAGCTTAGGCAGAGTATGTAAGAATTCCAGTAAGGCACCAAAATGCTTGGTTAGATAAGTCTGTAATTAAAGTTGATATTCAACGTAAGAATAATTATTACAAACATTCTCAAGAACAGCCTGTTATGTTAGCATAGATGAGCCAGTGGTTAAAATTGCCTCATTAAAATGTGGGACACTTTCATTAGTCCATTAAAGAAATTTGATCTATTGTGTACAGTTAGAAACAACAGCATATATTTTGGGCATCACTTGATAACAGGCTATAATCTTATGCACAATAATTAGAGCTAACAGTTCCTTTAAGCAAACAAACATTGGCTTAATTAGAAGACAAAAGTAGTTCATCCTATTGGTTTTAATGTACAATGGAATTCTTGATTTCTATGGCTATAATGACTTTAAATTTATAAAAGGATAACAGTTAACCCAGAGGATAAATACGGTGTACTGCTGAATGTTCAGACAAAACAGTAGTGTTAAAGCTTATTACCATTCCTTAATTTTCTTCCCTATATTAAATTCCATTGTAATGTTGGTAATAATGCTTACTTTAACATCAGATTTAATATTCCTTCTCAAAATATTTTATGAGAATTAATCAATCCTTGTAGAGTCCCTTGGAGGCAAGTAAGTAAACATTATTATTCATATACAATGAGAGAGTTGAAGTCATTAAGTGCTGAAATTCGGTTCTTTGTTAGCATAAATTTGGAGAGTATTTTCTGAAAGCATTCCCTATAGTGACAGGAAGCTTATTTCACCATCTATTCTATGACTATGTGCTATTATCTGGCAGCTTTATATTTGTGCTTTGAGAATGGTGTAATAGACCCTGTGTAGGCAGTCTTTCCCAGTGTGATGAACATAGATCAGTGGTTCTCAACCTATGGTCCGCAGACCCCTAACGGGGTGTGAGGTTATCACAAGGGTCTGCGAAGGCTTGAAGAAATGAAGAAGGGTTGAGAACCACTGACCTAGAGATATATTACATCTTCCATACAAATCTTGGAAAATGTTCCAACACTTATGAGCTATAGAAGACTTTTCTCCCCATCTCTTATTTATATTTATACAAACATATATACTGTCAAACAACTCATGTAGGACTGTCAGGAAGCTGCTCCAGAGTTTTTGGATTACCAGGTAGCCAAAGCTACACTTATATATACATTTTTTAAATAATTCCCCATGAGGCTTGGTATAGGTGATGCAAAAAAATGTGAGAAGGGGGACACGAGTTTGTATGCGATGTACACTATAGGGATTAATTGATACTACTGTTGGGAATAAAAGGAAAGAAATTGTGATGTATTAGGTGCAGTCCATCTTTCAGCATTTACCTCCAGAATGGGAGACAGCTCACTAGCCTTCTTGCTGAAAGATTATGCCTCTTCTTCAATGCATTTACAGAGCAAACAGAATACTTTAAGTATGCTTATTTTGCAGGAATAATTTCCATAAATGAATATGTAGGATCTGTTTATTAACTTCCAGAGTGTACTCCCTCCCAATAATGCCCTATATCTTTTTAAGTATCTATGTGTAGGCGTATTTACCTTCTATAGAATTTGTCAGGGTGCCATTAACAGGTGCATCTCCTGAATATTTCTACCTGCTATTTTGTTCTTGAGCCAATCTTTCCTTTTCTGCTATCTTGGGGTTTATTTCTTTTGGTAGAAAAGACCAGAGAGCTTTCATCAGGTTTTCATTAAAAATGAAAAGATGATGTTAGCTTCACTTTTGTCGTTCTGTCCTCCCCCACCCACCCCACACCTCCTTTTTGTTCCTGACCTAAAATTATAAGCTCTGCTTCTAGTGAAGCTCAGTGTTTGAGATCAAAGGAAATTTGTCGACTAGGCTAATGTTGGCACAGGGGAGGCATAGATATTTTCTCTCCCACACAACAGATGTTTCTACAACTTTGCTCTTGGGTATGTGGAAGCTGACCGGAGGAAATGCCATCTTGATCATCAAGTCAGAAAGTTTTTTGGGAGTAACAAAGAAAAGAGATTTAGGTTTTAATCAGAAAAGTTGATTTAGTTATAGGTATAATTTGATAAAAGTTAAGAGTTAATCAGTCTAAATCACTCTTTTTCAAGTTTAGCCACCTTAAGATACTATATGTGGATAATGCTGGCTGAGGAATTCTGGGAGTCCACACACCTTAAAGTTACTGAGCTTGAAAACCATTGATCCAAATATTATAACATTGGTAGTGTTCAAAACAGAATGATGATGCTCTTAATGCTGGTGATTTGAAATTCAATTTATAGAGTTAATGAAGTCAGAAGAACTGACAGTTGATCCATTTATTCTATAGCAAGATGTACTAATTGAGAAAGCAGTAAAAATTTAGAAATTTTATTCTTATTGAACTATGAAGTAAGATTCCATCAAAATAAACATTTAAGTGAATTGATCTGATAATTTTGTGAACATTAGAGTGAAATAAAAATAAAACAACTCCTGAATTGCAAAATAACAGTTTCAGCACCGAGTACATTTAATCCTTGATTTGTTTCTAAAAAGAAACTCTAACCTGCTGCTATATTAGAGAGCTAAGAAATACATTTTAAAATCAGAGTGCATGTTGATAGAATTAGGAAGCTGTGTGGGATGTCAGAGTTGATATACTGTATATTCCAAAGTAATGATATCAAACTATTTTAAGATTTTACAGAGTAGCTGCTTTTACAGAAATGAATACAATGAAAGTTTGTGGAAAGAGAGAACTTTCCACTGAGTCTGAGAACTAAGTTACTGAGAACTAAGTAATGATTATTGACTTGAACAATAATGGTTAATGGGTTTGACAGACCAGAGCTGCATCACTGAGCCAAAATTATTTATTTATTTATTTATTTATTTATTATTTTAATTTGTATACCGCCCTTCTCCCATAGGACTCAGGGCGGTTCACAGCATATTAAAAACAAATAGTAAACACAAAATACAAAAAATTACAAAATACAAAAATACAGAAAATAAACCCCGATAAAAGCCGAATTAAAACCAAATATTACAAGCTGTGTTTCGAA
>NW_015386592.1:166734-201659 GCF_001527695.2 Protobothrops mucrosquamatus | reverse complement strand
CAATAATGCCCTATATCTTTTTAAGTATCTATGTGTAGGCGTATTTACCTTCTATAGAATTTGTCAGGGTGCCATTAACAGGTGCATCTCCTGAATATTTCTACCTGCTATTTTGTTCTTGAGCCAATCTTTCCTTTTCTGCTATCTTGGGGTTTATTTCTTTTGGTAGAAAAGACCAGAGAGCTTTCATCAGGTTTTCGTTAAAAATGAAAAGATGATGTTAGCTTCACTTTTGTCGTTCTGTCCTCCCCCACCCACCCCACACCTCCTTTTCTTTCCTGACCTAAAATTATAAGCTCTGCTTCTAGTGAAGCTCAGTGTTTGAGATCAAAGGAAATTTGTCGACTAGGCTAATGTTGGCACAGGGGAGGCATAGATATTTTCTCTCCCACACAACAGATGTTTCTGCAACTTTGCTCTTGGGTATGTGGAAGCTGACCGGAGGAAACGCCATCTTGATCATCAAGTCAGAAAGTTTTTTGGGAGTAACAAAGAAAAGAGATTTAGGTTTTAATCAGAAAAGTTGATTTAGTTATAGGTATAATTTGATAAACGTTAAGAGTTAATCGGTCTAAATCACTCTTTTTTCAAGTTTAGCCACCTTAAGATACTGTATGTGGATAATGCTGGCTGAGGAATTCTGGGAGTCCACACACCTTAAAGTTACTGAGCTTGAAAACCATTGATCCAAATATTATAACATTGGGAGTGTTCAAAACAGAATGATGCTGCTCTTAATGTTGGTGATTTGAAATTCAATTTATAGAGTTAATGAAGTCAGAAGAACTGACAGCTGATCCATTTATTCTATAGCAAGATGTACTAATTGAGAAAATAGTAAAAATTTAGAAATTTTATTCTTATGGAACTATGAAGTAAGATTCCATCCAAATAAACATTTTAGTGAATTGATCTGATAATTTTGTGAACATTAGAGTGAAATAAAAATTAAAAAAACTCCTGAATTGCAAAATAACAGTTTCAGCACCAAGTACATTTAATCCTTGATTTGTTTCTAAAAAGAAACTCTAACCTGCTGCTGTGTTAGAGAGCTAAGAAATAAATTTTAAAATCAGAGTGCATACTGATAGAATTAGGAAGCTGTGTGGTATCTCAGAGTTGATATACTGTATATTCCAAAGTAATGATATCAAACTATTTTAAGATTTTACAGAGTAGCTGCTTTTACAGAAATGAATACAATGAAAGTTTGTGGAAAGTAACAACACAATTCTTACACTGAGAACTAAGTAATGATTATTGACTTGAACAATAATGGTTAATGGGTTTGACAGACCAGAGCTACATCACTGAGCCAAAATCCCTCTGAGTCTGAATAATCACTCCTAAGCAATTCTGTTAAGGGATTATCATGTTTTTTTCTTCAAACTGATGCACCCTAATAGGACACTAAACAGCTGAAATACTAAGCTGCACTCTTAAGGATATACATTCCATAACAGAGAAATGAAAACAAAGGTCTTCAGGAAGAGGAAGATAAAAGGGCTGAGTTGATATGAACGCAAGAATAAATTATCCAGTGTGGGGTTGTTTATTTTTGTAAGAAATGTATATCCTCTCTCTCTCTGCCCCTCCCCCACTCGCCCTCCAACTTGAACAATTGCAATTCTGGGTGCCTGTGGAGATTCTCAAGCATCCATCCATGGTTGTCCCAAAGGTGCTTTTTCAAAAGGCAACTGGACTTCGTTATTCCTTGAAGACATTTCACTTCTCATCCAAGAAGCTTTTTGGGTTCTGAACCTTAGTTCAGAACTAAGAAGCATCTTGAATGAGGAGCGAAACATCTTCAAGGAAAAACAAAGTCCAGTTGCCTTTTGAGAAAGCACATTTGGGGCAATTGTGGGTAGTTTATTTATGAAGGAAAGGAAGAAGAGGAAGAAGAAATAAATAAAAAGAAAGAAATTCAATTAAAGATAAGATAAACCCTTAATAGATCATCTATTACCTTCCCCCATACAGGGATTCCCATCATCCTGGCCCCAACAGTCAAGGAAACAGATATGTCTTTCTGTGTGGTGGAGGAGAGGGATGATCTCTCCTGGATCCCATCAGATGGCATTGTCTCAAAGAAGGGACCTGAAGAGTGTCCATCTTGACAGAATGAGTGAGCAGGCAAACACTACCTCAGGAGAGATAGTGGTAGTGGGGTTTTTTTTTCATTCTCCCACTTGATTTGTTCCTGCTTTAAGATTTATAAAAAACAAACAAACTGGTCCTAAGAGTCAAGTTCTGAACCATGTGCACAGCTACCAGAATTTGAGTTTCAAAATTTCCCACAATTGATATTTGCTTTCTTTGCTAATTCAGCTCTAATAAAAATTGCCTTCCTATAGTGACAGCTTTGTAGAGAAGGTGCAGTTATGAACAGAGTTACTGAGTGTTGTTGCCTTTATGGACTTTCAAGTAATAGCATTAAAAAAAAAACTAACTCATTGCCAGCATTTCAAAGCACTCATGAGTCCCCCCTGCAGATGAGCCTTACTTCTTTTCTGCTTGCTGGAATAGAATAGAACAGAACAGAACAGAACAGAACAGAACAGAACAGAACAGAGCTGGAAGGGACCTTGGAGGTCTTCTAGTCCAGCCGCCTGCTCAAGCAGGAGAACCTATACCATCTCAGACAAGTGACTGTCTAGCCTCTTTTTAAAAATCTCCAGTGATGGAGCGCCCATGATTTCTGAGGGCAAGCTGTTCCACTGGTTAATTGTCCTCATTGTCAGGAAGTTTTTCCTGAATTCCAGGTTGCTTCTCTCTTTGGTCCATGAACTGCACCCCAAAGCAAACCAGTAGCCAGTGCAGCTCGTGAAGAAGTGGTGTAATATGGGTCATTCTATGGGCCACAAAGACTGCTCATGCCGATGTGTTTTGTACCAATTGAAGCTTCTGAATGCATTTTAAGGATAGCCATGTAAAGCAGGGGCCGCAGAAATGGCTGGTCAGGACGTGCAAACATGGGCATGCATTCCCCCCACTCGTGCTAGCGCCTACGGCTCTGTCCATGTGCATGGGCACAAACAGGAACACTAGCACGAGGGGCGTGCGTGCCCCGTTTGTGTATGCATGAATGGGCCACTAGCCGCCGTGGGGGCACGCAGCTGTTCGCGCTTGCGCATGGCACCAGCACATGCCACATGCACGAACACGGCTGCTAGTACTGCGCCAGTGGGCATGGCCCGGTTTGCATGCATGCATGTGCGTACACACACAGTAATTTGGAAGCTGCTCTCCCCTCCAGGCTACAAGTCCAGAAAGATTGCAGAACTCTGATGTAAAGCACATCGCAGTAATCCAGAGGAGTAATCCATTTGAATGCTTATCCTATGTCTTAAGAGAACAATGATTCAATGGAATACTTCAGAAAAAAAAATGGCGGTGTAGACTGGTGTTTTGTATCTCTAAATAACTCCTTTGTATCTAGGTGCTCTGAATTAGCTAGGTTTGTCTTTTGAAAGACGTCTGTAGGCTTAAAAAGATAAATACAGTATACTAAGATAGTGGCTTTCTTACAGTGATGGAAATAATTATGCAATTTTGTTGATAATTGGAGCTCTTGAAAACCAAGATAAAGAATGGGTTGATCCTCCCTACATAATTAAGCTTTAGTTGTTTAATAAAATGTTCCTCCAATATTCTGATTGATCTAGTAGATTAGGGAAAACTGAATTGCATAAATTGTAGGAAAAGTTAAATGTGGCACTTAATACTTTTGTTTGTGCAGGACAGATTTTAAATGTATCCATTATTCTGTGAGGAAGAAGGGCCAATAAAAAAGTCTGTGTGTGTGGTGTGTGTGTGTGTACATATTAAAGAGATTCAAATAAGATGCAGTTGTCAACAGTTGTATAACTGAATATGCATCTAACCAATGTTCTTTCTCTTTCTTTTCCCCAGGACTTGTGAAGTTGGGAGTTCATTGTGTAACATGTCAAAAGGTCGCTATAAAAATTGTCAACAGGGAGAAGCTCAGTGAATCGGTGCTAATGAAGGTAATTTTCCAAAGGGAGATCTGGAAAAAAAGAGAAGTAGTCTGCTCAGTGATTTTTGTTCTTTGCAAAATTAATATCTTTAATTAAATTTAACAAACATTCTTGTCAGTGCTAACACTGTGCATTGCATAATAATGCCTCTACAGAGAGGAGATAGGAAACTGAAATTTAAAAGGATAATGTATTTCTCTGGTTTGATTAAGACCAAAAAATAACATCCAATCATCCCACAATGATTGACTGTGAAAATATTAGTTATAAAGTTATCCTTTATTGCAGGAGCAGATTCCTTTCCCTTGCTTTAGAGATCTTCTGAAATTAGGGGTTTGATTAGCTGGAAACTTTCACTGTGGCAAGACCTGATTAGATCACTCTAGTTAGTTTTAAATTTCAGCCCTCACCTCCACCCATCACAGGGAGGGACTTGGTTGACCGAACTGCCGTAGGACCCTGTTGAATTTCAAAGGGAACTTAGGATTGTCCCATGCTGTTCAACTAAGGCCTTAGGCTCTTCTTGGAATGAGAGGGCGACTATGGCTTTGGATCAAATTGTATATGTGTAGAAGCCCTTTGGGAAATGAAATGGTATATGAGATCCAAGAGCACTATTGAAGGAAAACAAAGAGTGAATCCAACCAAGCACAGGTAAGCACTGCACTGTGGTGATGAGCAGCAAAAAGTATTATTTTCCAGCTATTATTTTATTATAAATTTTCAAAAGGCAGGCCTGTTTAGGGTGATCCAGTCTGTTCTAAGTAAAGAGGAAGCAGGTCAGGTTTTATAGGTCCCCTGGGAGAATTGTCCTAGACATCTGTTGGATAAAGTCACTTGAATTTGCTTTGAACTGGACCTCTTCTGGACAGGTCCCATAGAATTAAGTCACACTTAGTTAACAAGGAATGCTTAATCCTGTTAGGATGGACATAATGGACATAATCCTTGGGCTTTGATCTCTGATTTTGTGTTTTAGATCCGTGTCCCTCCTGGTTGGTCAAGGCCTCCCAGGAGATGACACATATTTGGATCATTACAATGGTGAATGCCTCTGGACAAAGAGGACAGTTCTGCCAGCTTTGAAGAAAGCAATGATCTGCTGTTCTCAGGAAGTCAATGGAACTGGACAATTTTCATCCAGTTTTCAACCTTCCCTATTCAGAGAACGTTGTTGAAAAGATGGTAATCTTACAATGGCAGAGAACCTTGGAGGCAGTGGATTATTTGGACCTTATTTCAGTCATATTTTCATATTTCACGCTGATTATTGAACGGCACTGTTAAAGATCTTTGGCAAGCTTGGTGGATGGTATGTCCATCCTGGCCCTTCTGGAACATGGTATACTTTTGGATTGGTTTAGGAGATTGGGAATGGGAGGTACAGTTTTTGGTGGGTCTCATATTTACATAAAAACTCTGCATAAGGTTCTCCATGGATATGGGATTGAGTATCATTACTTTGTTGCTGATACTCAATTATATATCTCTGCTCCACCCGGCTCAAGATTTTTTCCCCACTGTCTGGAATCTGTGGAATTGGGATAGGGAAAAACAGATTTTGCCTTAACCCTGTCAAGAACAAGTATCTGTGGCTTTTAGGATCTCTTGGATCTGGAGATTTTCCATCCTTGACTCTGGACAGAGTGGCATACCCTGTGGTACAATTGATAAGCAGTTATTGTCCCCTTGGACTCATAGTATGGGTTTAAGGAGCAAATGTTTGTCATAGCCAGAATGGCAGTTGTAAAAATTCCTCATATGCCAGCCACTGGATTGAAAGACTCCAGTCACGATCACTCACATCTTAGTCACAACTCAGTTGGATTACTGCAGTGTGATTACATGGGGTGATCCTTGAGGAGAATTAGAAAATTGCAGCTAGTCCAGAATGCAGCTTCAGTAGGCTTCCAGGTGCAATTCAAGATGCTAGCTATCACCTGTAAAGCCTACATGGCACAGGCCCAGATTATTTGTAGGACTCTCTCCATTTGATTCTGCTTGTCTCATCAGATCAAGTTAGGCATGTTCTGAATCCTTTCTCTGAAACAATGGCATCTATCAGGAACCAGGAGATGTGCCTTCTTTGTCACAATGCCTGCATTATGGAACAGCATCCCACTGGCATGACCCTAATCTGTTAGCCTGACCTTGAAAAACCTCAGGCATTAGATCAGATATCTATTGAGCCCTGTGTGTAAGGTTGGTGTAATTTGTTTTCAGACAGACTACTAGAAGCCTCAGTTGCACTATATTGTCTATGTGTGTTTAATTATTTTATTTTTCACAACTGAATCCAAAGCATCACACAACTTAAAACATAGGATATCTGATAAGGAATAATGAGTGGGCTTCAGTTTCACCCTAATGCATTCTATTAACCTCACATTTCTCTAATCCCCTTGTTCTCTTGGCTTGGGGATAGAACGTAAAACCTCACTATGTTTGTTTTGCAATAAAACCAAGTTAAAATGATGTGGATGGTAGATTAACTTCAAGAATTTTAATTACATTAATATTGTCTCACGTGCCAATGTAAATTTTATTTTTCATATCTTTATTTTAAAAAGTAATGTCTTTATTTATCCCAAAGATGCTTTTTCAAGAGGCAACAGGAGTTTCTTGTTTTTCTTTGAAGATGTTTCGCTTCTCATCCAAGAAGCTTCTTCAGCTCTGATCTGGATAACTGAGAATCTCCATAGATAATGTCTTTAGTTCATGTCAATACAATGGTAAAATATTATATCCCATTAATGGGTAATAAATAGATGTAAGCAGCTAGATGCCTTTAGAAATATGTGATTAATACAGAGAACACTAACCTCTTTCTTCAGGAATAGTTTGCAATAGTATATATTCTAGCATCACAATGCTAACTGCAATTGCAGAAGTGTGAGAGATGATTAAAAGAAGCCTTGGTGGTGCAGTGGTTAGAATGCAGTATTGCAGGCTAATTCTGCTGACTGCCAGCAGTTCAATTCTCACTGGCTCAAGATTGATTCAGCCTATACTCAGTCAGTAAAATGAGGACTCAGATGTTGGGGGCAATGTGCTGACTCTGTAAAATGCTTAGAGTATGCTATAAAGCTCTATGAAGCGGTATATAAGTATAAGGGCTAAGTGCTATTGCTAAAAGAAGTATTTTGTTGTTGACATGTTGAATGATTCATAACCTCCATTCAAGAAAGGAGGGTGAATATAAGAGCATTTGTTCATCAGTAAAATCATGCTCTACATGTGGATGCAACTGTGTGCATGAGAAAACAACTAATAGAAGAACATTTGTATCTTTTTTAATGTGAAAGAATGTGTCTCTTTTAAAGCGTGCTTGCCATTTGTTGTTTCTATAAATACTATGGTGTCTGTTTAAAAATCTGTCACAGATTGGAGCAAGTTTTGATGTTCACTCAATAGATTAACAAATTAAACACTGCAGTTTTATTTCTTGTTGGGGCTACTCTCTATTGTCCAGCTTGGCGTAGAAAGATATTTTAGTTTTGTTTTTAATGAAGAGAAGTATTCAAAACTGACTTTTCCATAGGTTGCAGGTTAATATGGTCCAGGGCATTCCAAGCTTATTCTACTTAATGGGACAGACTAGGTCTAAGCATACTCTTGATAAAAGATGGCTTCAATATACCAGCCCATCTAGTATTGGGGGAAATAATAATTATTCAGTTTTTGGTGAACAGGAAGGAGAATTTAAATCTTTCTGCCCTGTATTGATGCAAAAGTAGTTTCTTCTTCTGAAGCTGTAATTTGCATGAACAGGAAACCTGTCTACTGGGGCTACCAAATAGCAGCTTTCAATTATTGATTGTCATTTCAAGGCTATAATGATTTTGGGGGAGGGAGGTTGAATAGGCCAAAACCCCACATCAACTATTAAAAAATGAATTTGGACTACAAATTTGCTGGCCATTAAAGATCAGAATAGGTAGCCTTAAATACATTTAGGACACAGTAAGGTCTCATCAGATTGGACATGTCCAAAAGAAAACTTACAGCAATGACAAAAGAAAGACATAGTGAGTTCTCTTTCGGGTCTTAAAGATACTTTGGCTGCTACTACTAGTCTTAGTACATTTACTGCAAATGATTGCGTGTTGTTGGTATAAGTTGAAAAGCAGCAAAGGAAAATCCAGGTGAAGTGTGATCCATTGTATTTTAGTCTTCTCTTCCACCATTCTCTTTCTCTCTTTTTGCAATCATTTTTTAAATATTCTGGAAGCTGGCCTTTTTCTCTGGAATTGCTTTTCATTTGAGCTATGCAGAATAGGGAGGCATTTGCTAAAGTGTTTTGTAATTGTAACACAGTAGTATCAATGTTTCTGGAGAGAATAATTCAGAATTGAAGCAGCTGGACTAAATTAACAGAGCTGCTGCTATATAAATAATATACAGGAAAACATGTTGGACAATGGAACTGTAATAAATGTGTCAGAAACTTATCCAAGGAATTGGATAATGGGTAGATTATTAAGGGTAGACATATGGATTCGTCTCTGACGGAGATGATTCTTAAACTTGTATCCAAAGAACTCACAACCTGTATTACCAGAATGAATCTGGTGACCAATCTCTGGTCAAACAGGAGCCAGAAATAAATGTTACTAGTGATTTCATGTTCATTGGAATTGTTTCTCTGATATTAAGTTTTGTGAAAACAGCCCACTCAATTATGTGTAGAACTACCATGCAAAAGACAAAAGACAGTTTATATTAATTCCCTAAGATTTATTGTCCAAAATGTCTGATTTTGCCCATCCAGGATTTGTTTACTGCTGCTGGCAATTGTGAAGACATTTTAGCTATAGGTAGTCCTTGACTTACAACAGTTCATTTAGTGACTGTTCAAAGTTACAACAACACTGAAAAAAGTGACTTACGACCATTTTTCACACTTACAACTGTTGCAGCATCCCTGTGGTCACGTGATCAAAATTCAGATGCTTGGCAACTGACTCATATTTATGAAGGTTGCAGTGTCTGGGGTCATGTGATCCCCTTTTGTTACCTTATGACAAGCAATCTGGGAAGCCAGATCCACTTAACAGCCGTGTTACTAACTTAACAACTGCAAGGATTCACTTAACATCTGTGGCAAGAAAGGTCGTAAAATGGGGCAAAATTCACTTAACAAATGTTTCACTTAGCAACAGAAATTTTGGGCTCAATTGTGGTCATACGTCGAGGCCTACCTGTACTTATTTGATTTGAAATGTAGTGATTCATCATGTGGTCTCAAATATTTTTATAAGAAAATAGTTTTTGAGCGTTCTTGAGGAAATCGATATATTATTCCATGTTATATTAGACAGCTGAGTTATTGGAAGTGATTGCACTAGACTGCCAATGTGTCTGCTCTTTCATACTTCCACACTTGTGAAAATATAAAATCCACACCTTTTATTCAGTTGAAAGAACTTGGTACTTCTTTCTCTGTTTGCAAGGAGGGTTAACTAGTTTCCGAACAGAGGAGTTCCATGGGGATTTATGCCATGACAATTATCCATTTTATATTCTCAGAAGAAGAGTTTTGATTGACATTAATGTTCTGTTGTTGATAATGATCAGCTAGATAATGGAATGGAATGGAATGGAATGGAATAGAATAGAATAGAATAGAATAGAATAGAATAGAATAGAATAGAATAGAATAGAATAGAATTGGAAGGGACCTTGGAGGCCTTCTAGTCCAGCCCCCTGCTCAAGCAGGAGAACCTATACCATCTCAGACAAGTGACTGTCTAGTCTCTTCTTAAAGACCTCCAGTGATGGAGCGCCCACGATTTCTGGAGGCAAGTTGTTCCACTGGTTAATTGTCTTCACTGTCAGGAAGCTTCTCCTTAATTCCAGGTTGCTTCTTCTCTTTGATCAGTTTCCAACCATTGTTTCTTGTCCCTCTGGTGCTTTGGAGAATAACGTGACCCCCTCTTCTTCGTGGCAGCCCCTCAAATACTGGAATACTGCTATCATGTCTCCCCTATTTCTTCTTTTCTTTAGACTAGCCAAACCCAATTCCTGGAGCCGTTCTTTGTATGTTTTAGTCAGAATGTATGTTCATGTGTTTGGAAGCCTTGTTGCAGGACATAAAAGCAACAGCCTTCAGTTTTTGCCTGAATTATTTCATTTTCAGAGACAAAATGTCTACAAAATTCCATTTCGTAGTCAAGGATATTTAGAAAATCATCCTCATCTATCTGATTTTAAAAAAAAACAAAAACAAAAAACCCTATGATTATTTTCATCATTGTTTCTTGCGGTAGTGAATCATTAATACACTGTTAAGTCCATTGTTATCCAAAAATACTTTTTTATTTAAGAGATCTGTCCAGGGGGATAAATAAAGTTACTTCAATCAGTGATTACGGTATATGCATCATTTTGGGTTATTTGAGTAGCCATGACTCAAACTATGTCAAATTGCTAAGGAGACTCAAATAGCATGGCAAGATAAAAATCCTAGTAACTAATCCAATGATGTTCTAACTATTTATTTAACATCTGTGTTTTACTGTTCATTTCTGCATTTCCTCTGAGACGTGAGCAAGTTTATATTTAACAACAACTATTTTTGGTTACCTTTTAAGCCTTGCCTTTTATTTTAAGTTTTTAAGAAGAGACTGGATAGCCATTTGTCTGAAATGGTATAGGGTTTCCTGCCTGAGCAGGGGGTTGGACTAGATAACTTCCAAGGTCCCTTCCAACTTTATTATTATTATTATTATTATTATTATTATTATTATTATTATTATTATTATTATTATTATTATTATTATTATTACTACTACTACTACTACTACTATTATTATTATTATTATTATTATTTCCTGTTAGAAATAGAAATATTGTGTTTGAAAGCAGATGATTATCACAAAACTATAGAAAGTATTGGCATTTATCGAACAAGTGAA
Organism: Protobothrops mucrosquamatus; assembly: GCF_001527695.2. NCBI lineage: Eukaryota > Metazoa > Chordata > Lepidosauria > Squamata > Viperidae > Protobothrops > Protobothrops mucrosquamatus. The sequence continues at coordinate 190,744 of NW_015386592.1, read as the reverse complement.
GTGCATAAACAATGATGTATTACTTCTACGATCTTAATTTATTTTCCAATCACATATTATGGTCAGTAGGACTTTAGGGTGAAAAACCTGTATTCTTGAATCCAAAGAGATAAAACAAAAATCATGTTGTGCACTCTTTCCATGCATGTATGTATCTGGAGTTAATTTTCCTAGTTCTCTTTCCTGGGGACTGTAGATCTATTGCTATCTATAAAAGACAGGTTTGTTTTTTTTAATGGATTTTAGAAGCTTGCTGACTTGTTCCTGTTGGAATATTTAAAGACATTGGATAACTGTGTGTCTTGTAAAAATAGCAGGCCCTCCTGTTCCATCCACTCTTCACTTGAAAAATATTTTGTAGAGGGGTAATTAAATAAAAAAAATATGAATATGTGCTGTACCTTTGAAAAGAATACACATAAAGTATCTGTATGAGACCCATACTTTTCAGCTTTCATTGTCCTTACCCATAAGATACATCAGATAGATTGCTACGGAAGCCATAAGAACATATTTATATACATACTAATGATTTTGATTCCCCCACTGTATGCACTTTTTAAAAACACAAGATCCTGCTTCTAAACAAAAAAAAAACAAACATGTTCAGGAGTCAGGGGTGGGTGAGTTTTTATTTATTCCATTCATTTTAATGCAGTTTCCAGAGGGAATATCTATGCATCTGGAGTCTGTTAATGTTAGAAAATAAAACTTCATTACAGTAACATCAAGTGGCTGATTTCAACTGCTCAAAGTCAGTTTGATTAAATGATACTTTGCTTCTGTGCACCACCCTCTGTGATACAAGAAGAATGCTTCCTGGCGTATCTGCCAAAGCGCTGGAGGGTAAGAAAACAGGAGCATCATAATTCTTAAAGATGTCGGTGTTTTTCTCATGGCTAAGTGGAATCTTTTCAATAAGTGGGCGTGAAAAACATAAGAGCTTCCGTAAACAGATAGATTGAGTTTTATAGTGTTGTTGGAGAAAATGCATAAGGAGAGTACTTTATACATACACAGTGAACAAGGAGACTACTTCTCTAATGAATAGCACAGAGTTGCACTGAAGTTCTTCTGTAGAGAGCTCGCTTACATAAAAATGGATTTATTCTGTTTAATAGGGGAGGTGAGTCATCTAAGAAAATTATGCAGGGACAACAGTCTAATGAGAAATAGGTATCCCCCCAACTCCAATTGCACCTTTAGATGATTATATCTTGACTTACTAAGCTAAAATATAACCAGGCCTTTTGTCTATACACAGAGCATTTGAACACTTTTCCTTAACGCTAAGCAATCCATCAAACAGAAGTCTCTGATTAATTATAGTGTCTTGTTTGTCTAAACCAGGGAACTAGGGGCCACCAGAGTTCTTTACAGGAAATAAAATAATAATAATAATAATAATAATAATAATAATAATAATAATAATAATAATAATAATAATAATAATAATAATAATAATAATAATAAAGTTGGAAGGGACCTTGGAGGTCATCTAGTCCAACCCCCTGCTCAGGCAGGAAACCTTATACCATTTCGGACAAATGGCTGTCCAGTTTCTTCTTAAAAACTTCCAGTGTTGGCACATTCACCGCTTCTGGAGGCAGGTTGTTCCACTGGTTAATTGTTCTAACTGTCAGGAAGTTTCTCCTTAGTTCTAGGTTGCTTCTCTCTTTGGTTAGTTTCCACCCGTTGCTTCTTGTTTTGCCTTCAGGCGCTTTGGAGAATAGCTTGACTCCCTCTTCTTTGTGGCAGCCCCTGAGATATTGGAACACTGCTATCATGTCCCCCCTTGTCCTTCTCTTCGTTAAACTAGACATACCCAATTCCAGCAACCGTTCCTTATATGTTTTAGCCTCCAGTCCCCTAATCATCTTTGTTGCTCTTCTCTGTACTCTTTCTACAGTCTCAACATCTTTTTTACATCGTGGTGACCAAAACTGAATGCAGTATTCCAAGTGTGGCCTTACCAGGGCATTGTAAAGTGGTATTAATACTTCACGTGATCTTGATTCTATCCCTCTGTTAATGCAGCCTAGTACTGTGTTGGCTTTTTTGGCAGCTGCAGCACATTGCTGGCTCATATTTAAATGATTGTCCACTAGGACTCTGAGATCCCTCTCACAGTTACTACTATTGAGCAAGGTAACCCCTATACTATACCTGTACATTTGGTTTTTCTTGCCTAAATGTAGAACCTTACTTTTTTCACCATTGAATTTCATTTTGTTAGATAGCGCCCAGTGTTTAAGTCTGTCCAGATCCTCCTGTATCCTAAGCCTGTCTTCTGGAGTGTTGGCTATTCCTGCCAGCTTGGTGTCATCTGCAAATTTGATGAGTTCCCCATCTATCCCCTCGTCCAGATCGTTGATGAAGATTTTGAAGAGCACTGGGCCCAGAACAGAGCCCTGGGGCATCCCACTACACACTTCCCTCCATGTAGATGCGGTTCCATTGAGGACCACACACTGAGTACGGCCGGTCAGCCAGCTACGGATCCATCTGGTGGTGATGCTGTCTAACCCACATTTTTCTATCTTATCAAGTAGTAGGTTGTGATCTACTTTGTCAAATGCCTTACTGAAGTCCAAGTAAATTATATCCACAGCGTTCCTCTGGTCCATTAATTTTGTCACTTGGTCAAAGAATGCAATAAGATTTGTCTGGCATGATCTGTTTTTGACAAACCCGTGTTGGCTTTTAGTAATGACTTTGTTTGCCTGTAGGTGTTCGCTGATTTGTTGTTTGATTATCTTTTCCAGAATCTTCCCAGGTATTGAGGTCAGGCTGATAGGTCTGTAATTTCCTGGGTCCTTTTTTTCCCCTTTTTTGAAGGAAATTTATCACTGCCATTTGGACTAAGAATAGTTTTAATATTATACTTAAACTCCTAAATTGGTATCTATACTAAGTAAAGCAAATTAAGAACCTCTGATTTGAAATTACTATAGCTTGTTTCAATCAAATTATAGTTAAAAATTACATTGTGGAGGAGTTGGATATCATGACCTTCTATCAAAAATAGAAGTTAAAACATTTGCACTCTTCTATACGATCATGCTGGACAAGAGCTTTAAATATACAGTTTATGGTAACATCACATTCAATTATATGGTTTGTAGTCTTGCCATAAACCAAGATTGTGCCTTAATAGATTGACATTTAGAGAAATAGCTAACTTTACTCTCATGATTTGAATTAAAAAAGAAAAGTAAGATTAATTAGAAATATTTAGTTTATTCTTGCCAAGTTTTTTAATTTTAATGCAATTATAACATCTTTTAGTGTTAGCACTGTTGGCCACCTTGATGCCCACATTTAGCAAAAATGTGGGCATATACATTCTAACATTTTAAAAAAGGAGGAGTAGGAAGAAAATTATCCTATTTCCCACTATTAAACTAAGATAGCATAGTCTATAAAAATGTGGATTTTTATTTTTTCCCCCAACAGAACAGAAAGAAACTTTGCCTGCTTAATTTGTTTGTATTAACATCCTTATGTAATTCTGACAGTTTTTTTAAAAAAAATCTCATTTAATTGATTTTAAACATAAATCTGGGTCATCCTTGAAGACCTCCTGGAAACTTCTGGAAGTTGTCCAGAATGATGGGCTAATCTCAGTATGCCCATGTAATATCTTTGCTTCACAAGCTGCACTGATTGCCAGTTTGCTTCTGAGTGGGACTCAGGGTGCTGGTTTTTAGCTATAAAGCCATATAAGATATAGGGTCTGGTTACTTGAGGGACTGTCTGTCTCCCACAACATCAACCTGGCTGATTCAGTCTGATAAAGATGGCATGTCCCAGGTTCCTTTAAGGAAGTAGTGCCAACTTATCAGGACCTGGAAGGACACCAATCCTCTTGAATGTGGTTTCCCCCAAGATCTGAACAACCCCAACCATGCTCATGTTTTAAGTGGCCTTCATTCAGGCCTTTGGTGGGGAAGAGTGGAGCCTCCTTTTAATTTAGGTAGCTTTCTTTTGTTTCCATCTGGTTTGTTATCTTACTATCTCTGCTTTCTTGTGTCACTGATGCATTTTAAATCATTTCTAAACCTCCCAGAGTTACTGGGAATCAGGGGGTATATCAGTGGCAGGATTCAGCCAGTTCACACCAGTTCGGCAGAATCGGTAGCTAATTTTTTGTTGCCCAGGCCCAGAACGGACTTCTGGAAGCGGCATCCACCCAAAGAACCAGTTGTTCAAATATTTGAATCCCACCACTGGGGTATATACATTTAATGAATAATAGTATCTAACCCTACTGCAGTTAAAAATACTCTCAGAAGCTTGCATGGATTATAAATGCAGGCAATCCTTGACTTATCACAACTGGGGCTGGAACTTCTGTTGCTAAGCAATCTGCTCTGTAAGTCAGCCACATCTGATTTTACAACTTTTTACCACAATTATTAAGCGAATCATGTGGTTATTAAGCAAATCCAGCTTCCCCCATTGACTTTGCTTGTCAGAAACCCCCTGGTGAAGATCACAAATAGCGATCACATGACCCCAAGATGCAGCAACCATTGTAAATACATACCTGTTGTCAAGCATCCATGTGGCGATGGGGACAGTGTCATCCATCCCACTTGAATTAGTTAGCAAAGAAAGACTCTGGCACATTATTTTTTTCCAAAAGTATACCTTACTAAGAACAAAATGGTTACAGATTTTTGCAAGGCAGAATCTGTTAGCGGGGTGCGAAAACAATGCAATTAAGTTCCTCCTTTTTCCCTGGCCAATTCCTATTATCAGTCAAAGTCCAATTAGAAGTTCTCAGGTTGTTTTGGAAATGGCTCTGCCTTCATGCCTTCACCATCTCCACATTTCTTTTGGCTGACCTTGTGCTGGATTGGTGCAACTCTCTGTCAGGGCCTGCATGGCTTCATTCCCAAATACCCACCCACCCACCCCCGTCCTTCCCTCACATTCCAATCTCTCCCCCCACACACACCATTGCAAATGTCAGGCTGGCAAGATGTGATGCGAAGCTAGGAGCAGAATTGCAGCCATAACAAACAGTGCAATGAACATAAGTGCAGGGAGTGGGCATAAGTCATTTTTTCATCATCATCATAATGTTAAATAGCTGTTAAGCAAATGGCCATAACCAGAGGACTACCTGTAAAACTAACGTAAAACATCCAGTGTCCCATTTAAAACTATATAGGAATCCAAAACATAACAGTGAACCAAAAAAACCACTAACAATCAAGATTTAAGGATGTCATCATGCATAATGTCAGGGGAGGCATTCCAGAGGAATTCCATTTTCAACAAAATCAGAAAAAAATAATCAAAGAGGAAGTTAACTTGATCTCTATGAGGAGGCTGTTCCACAGCATTGACAGAAAAGCAATGCTTACTTGCTTCAGTCTCCTGAACTTCTGAATAATGTGGGATTTGCAGCAGTTTCTCCTCGTAGGTGGTGCTGAATGGAGTAAAAGAAAGCTAGGGGTTATTATTATTATTATTGTTGTTGTTGTTGTTGTTGTTGTTATTGTTATTGTTATTATTTATTCATTTGGTAAATCCAAAGTAAGAAAGCTTTCCAAGTCACTCTTCTGATTTATTATTTGTACTGTATGTCCACTTTGATCACTAAGACATAGCTGGTTTAATTTGTGAATTCATTTTGGCATTATTTTCCATATCAGTTTTATATTCTGGCATTTCTAAACTGTTTTCAGATCACATCTTTTTTATATCACTTTTATAATCTACCTTTTTTTAAAAAAAAAAATCCAAATCTACATTCAAATCAGCGTGTCTCTTTTTTATCCAATAAAAATCTGCTCTTCTATATCCTCTGTTATAGTATCAAACAATCTTGTAAGTAACTTCTGAGTAAATTGGTCTCAAACAGCCTTAATTTCTTCTATAGTCAAATAATACTGTTCCATTGTAATAATGGGGTCTGTTCTTTTTTAGGAATAATCCTTTGTCCTTTCTGGTTCCCTGTAGCCAGACTTCCAGTCTCCTCTCATCATCTGTTTATTTTACAATCAACAAAATTTTCCCACAGGAGGATTTCTTACAATTAATTTCAAAGACTTCATATACTATTTTATAAATTTTTAAAACACCCCATAGGAAATATTCTTTCAAGTCCATCTAGCACCTTAACTAGACCTCCTTTTGCTATTTTCCCGAAATTAAAGCTTCTCTTGTTAACCCTTAAACTTACTTAGAGTTTCTTTCATCCAGAGTGGAAGGAAAATCTCCTGGTGTAATACAGTACAGTTTGTCTTTCAGGAGTTTCTTAACTCCAAAGAAATCGATAATAAGCAGCTTCCTAAAGTAATTAAGAGAGGAAATAGATGGGCCCAGTGTCTTTCTGAAAGGTGCTGAGTGTGGCTTAGGCAAGATTAATATTCCCTGGCCCCAGAACTCTCAAAGTTGCCGGGGAATGCTATTTTCTGATCTCTTCACAGGGAGAATCTCTAAGGAGCCAAACAAGGTTATCCTTGTCTTCTCCTGAATGCAAAGATGAATTCTGAGTTGATCCCTTCACTGGTTCCTGTACTAGCCACGTTCATCAGCTCCGCAAAAAACAGAGTCGAGTTCTGTCCACAAAGTTGTTGCTGAAGCCCTGACAACTGTACTTTTCATCACTTTCAAATAGTCTTTCTTAGTTCAAAATCCTCTATAGCAGAGGTCCCCAACCTTTTGGGCACCAGGGACCAGTTCCGTGGAGAGATGTTTTTCTGCGGACTGGAGGGTGTGTTGTTTTGTGTGTTGCCTGCATCCCACAGATGGGGCTTTGCTTGTTTGTGTGGACCGGTTGCTGGCATGCCGCGGACCAGTGCTGGTCCATGGACCGGGGGTTGGGGACCCCTGCTCTATAGTATTCTGGTTGACTGGGGATGTTTCCATTGTCATTATTTCTATATTCTTTGTTTAGTGTCCTCTGATATTTTGCTTTTTGGTTCTGTTTCTTGGTACCACCAATTTGATTACATAGTTTTAGTTATATAACAGGTAGCTTCAGTTAAGTTCTCATTGTTTAATTTGTTGAGATTGAACAACTATTTGATAATTTCAGCCAAAACACATATTTCTGATAGTTTATTTGATAAACAAAGCAAGCTGCTGTATTTTGCAGCAATTTTTCCCTCTCCTCTTTGATGCTGATTTTTAATGTGTGGAGCACTGTCATCACTGACTTGGTCCATCCATAAAAATTAATCTATTATTGGACAAAATGTAAACTATTGAATACAACGATAAGATTGACATCTGGCCTTTTCCAAACTCATTTTGAGTTATATTTTTCTTGAAATAAGAATTCAGGATAGAAATTATCTTTTAATCTTTTACCTATTAGTCATCATCCATTTTTTTCCTGTTGCTAAAACTAAAATTTCTGACGATAGTGTCATGATTGTTCTTTTTTCTATCCTTGTATTCATATCACCCATAATGATTCTGAACTAATTATTCTTCTGGCAGAATTGGTGCATAATCAATTGATATAATTCTTTGATTTCTTCATTTTATGATCGTTTGTTAGTGCATATACCTATAAGAAAGAGGTAGTGTTGAATCAATTTTACAGGTATGCTACTCATTTCAAAGTCTGTTGAATTCAATTATGCTTTCCTTTAGAAGTTTTCCATTTTTTCCATTATCATCACTTATTTCCTGTTAATATGCAGGTAATAATAGTTGATGTCAAGCAGTCCCTCATCTTTACATCTTATTTCACCTAGTCCAATTACATCCCACTTGATTTGTTCCAGCTCATGCTCTAGTTCTTCCAATTTTGATACATCTCAAAGAGGTCTAACTTTCATGTGTCTATGTTTAAAGGCAGCCTGACCAAAGCTAGTTATTCTTCTGCCTTCAAATTAATTTTTCCATGGCTCTAGGAAGTGGTTATCTGGCCTCCGGGCTATGAGGGATACATTGTACAATTGCTAATCATGGAAGGTTGCAGACCAAAATCTATCATGCTGGGCCAATATGGATTTGGAATTGTACTTCTACCAGTGGTGCATGGTGTATTACCTTAATGTGTGGCTAATTTGGTTTCTAATATAGGGTATTCCTCTATTCACCATCTGGTAGCTTAGATAGATGATAGATAGATAGGTAGGTAGGTAGGTAGGTAGGTAGGTAGGTAGGTAGATAGATAGATAGATAGATAGATAGATAGATAGATAGATAGATAGATAGATAGATAGATAGATAGATAGATATTCCAGTTCTTCCCTGATTTATTTTCTGAACAAAGGCTTGTTTTTAATGCAGCTTTGCATCTGAAGAAAACACAAATACACACCCAAACAGCAAGGTTTAAGGGGTCCTGAGAATATTGGAATCAATTTGGTTTTTGCAAATCATATTATGTAGGATAATGCAGCATAATGATCTGAAATAATAGTCCTGCAATGCAGCAATGTAGGAATCAGAAGAGAAGAAAGAAAAAAAAAAATCCAAAGAGACAATACTTTTTTCCCTGAACCCTTTAGAGGACTATGTATTTGGGTCAACTAGATCCTAAAGCAGAATATCTGTACTGTTTCTTCAATACACTTTCAAGTATTATTGAAAGAAAAGACAAAGCCACAGAGAAACTTGAGCAAATATTAATCAGAAAATATTTTAAATGTGATTATTATCCTCGTATTTCATTATTTTGTAAGCACTGTTTCAAAAGCCAATTTAGGAAAAGAGTTTCTCCGCCGACTTTATTGTAGTCTGGATAAGGAGGGTGCAAAAATTAGTTGCTGAAATTCCTTCAATGCAATGCAATTTTCAGTGTGACAGCATAGTAATTGTCTTCAGTATTTTTAATTATCAAGAAAGAGATAAGACTATCACAAGAGTAGTAAAAAGGGAAATTTTGAATCTGATTTGTAGAATAGTACTTTAACATAGATTGTAAGATATGTGTTGATGGATTACTGTTAAGGTTTTCAGATGGTACAGAAAGTAGCACGATCCGTCTTTATTTTTCTCCCCTCCTCCTTTTTGTAAGAGGGATGGATGTGCGTATTTGTGTCTGTGTGAAGCAAATATTGAGGAGAAAATGAGGAATTTACAGAAATATTCATCACCATCAATCCCTTGAATTATACATATGTATAATAATTTCATTCTTTAGTTACATCAAATCAGTTTTTTAATAGTAAAAAAGAATCTTGGTGCTGTGATCAGTTTGTGTGAGGAAAAATGGAGAATTGGATGAATGTTAGGATGAGGTGGATTCAATCCTTGGAGCCCTGGAAACCCAGCTGGTATAAAGGCCAGATTGATCTTTAATAAAATAATGCTCACCCGTGATTTAATTGTGGATAATAAGGCAGACCTGGATTACATTACCAAACCTGACAGAATCAGGGAGGAGGATGTGTTCTTCTTTCTGAGATCTGAAAACAAAAGATTTGGGCTTGGCACCAGCCACAGTCTCAGGGATAAGGAGAGGAACAACCATTGTCACTTGGGAGATGCTATTAATGAGTTTTTGATGTTCTCTGAGTTTGCTTCTCTTACTGTAGATCAGTACAGCAGAATGAGTTAGTCCAGTGGTTCTCAACCTGTGGGTCGGGACCCCATTTGGGGTCGATCGACCATTTCACGGGGGTCGCCAAGCAAGGCTGTCCGCCATTTTTTTTGTCCGCCATTTTTTTTGTCCACCATTTTTTTCCCTTTTCCGGCGGGTGCCTTACCTCCCTTGGGCTGGGCCAGCTGGTGGTCGGCCTGCTCCGTCTCTGCCGCTTGCCAGCTACGCCTCGGCCGGCGCAGGGGGCGGAACCACGCATGCGTGGCGCTCCTGAGCAGGGAAAGTCCTCGACTTACGACCGGTTGGGTAGTCCTCTACTTACGACCAGTTTAGTCCTCGACTTACGACCGGTTTAGTCCTCGACTTACAACCGATTGGGGTCGTGGCATTAAAAAGGTTGAGAACCACTGAGTTAGTCTTTACTTATGCCCGTATGACAAACATCTATCTATCCCATCACATCTATTAAGTATGAATAATTATAGCGTCGGAGGAGTGAAATAATTTTTGAATTGGTTTGGTAGATTGCTAAACCAAACAATAAACTAAAAAGCTTAGGTGTTGCTATCTGGGATATTGTATGCTTCTATAATCATCATCCTTTGTTTATTGACTGCAGGACGAAGACCTCTTTTGCACGTTTCCAACCAATACAGTCCTGAGCTTTCTTTTGCCAACTGGGCCCACAATACTTGCTGATGTTGTCGATCAATCTTGTTTTAGATCTCTTTCGTGGATGCTTTTTATCAAGTGTGATCTATTCTATGACTGTCTTGGTCCACTGCCATCTATAATGCCTCTATAATGTACTTTGAGCCAAATACTTTGAAAAAAAAAAGCTTCTGGATTTGTTGGAATTGTATTATAACTAAATCGACTAGCTTATTTGTATTATAATATAGAATATGTTAGAAAACCTGTGACCTGTGGCATTGTCGTTTCAGAGATATTTCCTCACCTAACAGAGAAACAGAATAAGCTCAGGTGGGCAAAAAAATCAAGTCAGAGCAGGAGCAACTTCTGAATTCCTGCTGGCTTCCCCATTGATTTTCTTTGTAGGAAGAAAGGGCAGGGAGCGTTGGAAATTACAGTCAAGTGACCATGGTTGATTGCGATTGTATGGCATTGTGGCAACACTGAAGAACTACTACTTTGCCAAATTTCAATCCCACAGGAATCATTGATCTGGGTTTTGGGTGAATTCTATAAGTTAGTCCGTTTGAGGTACCATGTTTCAAAAATTGTTCCCTTATGACACACCATATCAAATCGAACAGACATAAGAGTTTTAGTAGTATATACGTAGATAGAAAGAGATTCCACTAAGAATGGAGTTTAAAACTGCTTCCCTATTCCCACTGTTTCTGCTGCAGCTCCTTATTCCTGATAGCTTTTTTCTGGCAACTTCTTCTATTTCAACCAGAGGAAATAGCAGGATGAGCGCTACTCTGCAGCTCCTTGCCCTTAAGTAGTGAGTGTGAGAGAATGATCACTTTGGAGAAGGAGGACAGACAGAGGCAGGAAACAGCATCTCTTAGGAAATCCCAGTGAACTTGGCTGGGAGAGAAGTCTGACTCCTGATCCTAAGGAAGGCCAAAGCCTTTCTCCAGCATGATTGGATGGAGAATCCACAAATGGGTTGTCTTAATCTTCCTGCTCCAATAAGACTAAGTCTGAAGTATAGATACGCCTCTGCTGTGCCATCTGCACCCCAGTTTTAGACTTAGTCTTTTGCTCTGAGGACGCGTGTTTTTTCGTTCAGCTCTAGGAGCAGAAAGATTAAACAGATATCCATTTTGAATTTTCCATCCTTCATTTGGACATTTAACAATTAACAATTGGCAAAGATCATTTAAATTCCCTTTAGAAGGCCCTACCTGGTCTTTCTGCAGGCTCCTGCCTGCTAGATTTCAGCTGCTTGGCTTGCAAGGTCTAAATTCTTCCTGAGGTCATCAGTTCGTTCTCCTGACGGCGCGCTGCCTTGCAGCCTCGTTCCATCGAGCCTGGCTGCCGGACGACCTCAGCTGACAGGCCTAGTCCTATCTGTGATGGCACCTTGATTCAGGTCTGGGAGTGCAATTGGATGACATCCAAATTTTCTTTTTCTTATCTGGAGGATCTGTAGCATCTGGCCATGAAAGCTACTGCTCTGTTTCTGATTATAGGTCTTCTGCTATGTACGAGTGAGGAAGAGGCAGAGCAAAATGCCCTGGATGGCTGCACGTTTGAAACTCTCATTTAGCATCATAGCTACTATGTAGTTTTCTCCTGGGAAATTCTGTGCCACACCACCTAAAATAAACAATATTTTTGTTTCTACTAAAATATGTGGGAACTTGGAGGAAGCGAAGAACACTGAATCATTTATGATGAAGTTTGAGAAATGAATGGTTTTTTTTCTGTCTATGATTTGTAGCATCCAATAGAGCAGGGGTCCCCAACCCCCAGTCCGTGGACCAGTAGCGGGCCACGGCATGCCAGCAACCGGTCCGCACAAACAAGCAAAGCCCCATCTGCGGGATGCAGGCAGCACACAAAACCATACCCCCTCTGGTCTGCGGAAAAACCTCTCTCCACAGAACTGGTCCTGGATGCCCAAAAGATTGGGGACCTCTGCAATAGAGCAGTGGTGGACTATGCAGAAAGGGGGAGGAATGTTGAGTTGCACTGGTATCCTTCCTTTTCTTTACTATTACTACAGGTAGCCCTTGACTTATGACCACAATTGAGCCCAAAATTTCTGTTGCTGAGTTTTGTCCCATTTTGCAACTTTTCTTGCCACAGTTGTTAAATGAATTGCTGCAACTGTTAAGTTAGTAACTCAGTTGTTAAGTGACTCTGGCTTCTTCCATTGACTTGACTTGTCAGAAGGTCGCAAAAGGTGATCACATGATCCAGGGACACTGCAACCAACATAAATATGAACCAGTTGCCAAGTGTTTTAATTTAAATCACATGACTATGGGGATGATGCAACGGTTGTAAGTGAGAAATTGTCATAAGTTACTTTTTTTCAGTGCTATTGTAACTTTGAACGATTACTAAGCAAATTGTTGTAAGTTGAGGACTACCTGTATTCTTAATGTATTTCTTTCTTTTAGTGTTTGTTGAGTAACCCTTTCATGTTCTTTCACATGGAAAGCCAGTATTGTATAGTGAATAAGGTGCTGGACTGGCACTGAAGAGATTAGGTTCCATATCTATCTACAGCTTAAGAAGCTAATTGAATGACATTGAGACAACCCACTTTTTCAGTCAAACCTGGCTTATTGGCCATTTGCTGGGTCTTAACTTTGTGTAAGTCACTTTAGTGTAGTGGTTAACGTGCTGAACTAGAAATGAGGGACCATGAGTTCTAGTTCCACCTTTAGCATGAAGCCAGCTAGGTGACCTTCGCTTCCTCTTCCTAGGTAAGAGTAGGGGGCAAACCACTTCTGAAATCTCATTAAGACAGAAGTCCCCAACCTTTTGGGCACCCGGCACCAGTTCCGCAGACTGGAGGGTGCGTGGTTTTGTGTGCTGACTGCATACTGCAGATGGGGCTTTGCTTGTTTGTGCGGACTGGTTGCTGGCATGCTGCGGCCTGGTACTGGTCCACAGATTGGGGGTTGGGGACCCCTGCACTAAGAAAACTGTAGAGACTTGTTCAGGCAGTTAACAGGAGTCAACAATGAGTTGAAGGTACATGAATACAACACACATACACAGAATTCGGTCTGCAAGAAATTGTGGTAGGGATAAAGCTTGAAGTTGTATAACAGATGGCGATCTCTATCTGATGTAGGGAAACTTCATTATTGTCAGTTCCTACCTCATCCTATCAGTCTCTGCCCAGTTGCAGTAGGCATAAAACATTGTGTTGAGAAATATGTTGAATCACGATTATATTCTGATTTCTACTTATAATGCAAAAGCAACTGCTCACAATACTGAAGAGTCTTGTTAAGGGAGAAATGGTAAACTGAAAACGACTTGCATTTTTCTTTGTTCTCCTTCTGTGCAGTGAGCCAGATTGTGTGAAAAAGTGCTTTTATGGCGCTTTTAAGCACAGTTCAACAGGATTTCTGAAAACGTTCCAGGCGAAACTGCTGTAAACTCACTCTGGTGTCATAATTCCATCCTCAAATCTGCGAAATAATCATAAAGAAGAAAATACTACTAAAAACGTTGAAATGCGCTTTGTTTAAATGCAGAATCTATCATGCTTTGTAGAAGGGTTTTCAAGCACGATAGACTTTTTCTTGTACCATGCTGCTTTTTTGTAGTTGTCTCAAATAAAGTTTGTTCATGTAAGAGTTTGATCTTGAAAGCATTTGTTTTCCTGCTTGCATTAGGCCGCACAGTTTTGAAAGTCCCATCTATTTATTTTCTGTGTAGAATCTGAATTGCCAGATTCGCAATGTGCTTTCCTTCTGGTAAATATGGGAAAACTCAATTTCTTATGTATGTGTTTCAGTGTCTCTAGGCCCTAGTGCATAAACCAGTAGTAAGGCTGGCAGAAATAGAGATGGAATTTGAGATGAAAATATAGTTGTCAGGTCATATATTTTCCTTAAGAAAGTTTATGAGACTAAGACTATTTTATTTGGTAATTGTGCATTACATGAGGTTGGCAGAATTACTGCAGTCTGTGCCATCATAGCAATCCACTAGAAATTAAACTGATATCCTGGCAATCCATAACAGCTCTCAGTAAATCAGTTTTCCATTGTCCTTCAGAGGAACCCCTACAGCCAAAAGGAAGCTAATAGACTTATAGAAATGTCTATTAAGCTCTAGATATTCAGCAGTTGGGTGACTATTATGCTACATAACAGCCTCCCTGCCCAAGTTCCTTAAGCTGAATCTTGATTAGTTTGAAGTCCTTCGCACTTAACTGAACTAGGGGAATTTAATCTGCTTTCTCTGGGCATGGATTTTGAGGTGATACAGGAATTTCTGTACTTATTGCTAATTCTCTTATTACACTATTATTTTTTTCAATTGTGAATGTTTATTGTATAGTATTCTACTTTTAATTTCTTCTTTTCATGTTTTTACAAATTGAAAGTTGCTGACAGTCACTTAGCAAATTCAGTAGCCATATAAATCAAATGAATAAATACAGATACTGCTGTGTTGTGTTCCTTGACTTAAAAACCAATTTCTAGATGCATACACATATCTATGTTGGAACAGTGTCTCTCGTCAAGCTGATTTTCTGTGAGCAGGCCTGTATTTCAAACATGAATCACTTCCAAATAGCTAAAATGGTTGTCATCTGCTCTATGTTTCAGAAAATAGGCTTCTAAAAGCATTATTCTTTTGAAAAATGTTGTTCAATCCAATCCACTTTAAATAATTCTAGGAAGAAGCAGCCACAGGCATGTCCCATCATCAGTTAAGACCTAGATGATAGATATAGGTAGTCCTCAACAGTGCTTTTTTTGAAGAAGAAAAAAAGGTGCCGGAACTCACACATGTCATACAACCCGCCTTGCCTACCCTACAAGGTTCTATCCAAAAAAGGTGCTGGAACTCCGTTCTGGGCGTTCTATGACAAAAAAAGCCCTGGTCCTCAATTTATGACCTTAATTGAATCCAGAATTACAGTTGTAAATTGTTGAAGTCATTGAGTGGGTTACGTGGCTGGACCCAATTTTACAACTTTTTTAAAAAAAACAAAACAAAACAAAACCATGGGGGTTAAGCAAATCCATTTTACCCAATGCCATTTTTTCCAGAAACTAGAAGTAAAAGCCAAAAACCGGCAAAAAAACCCCCATCAAAAATTGTGGTCAGGTGACCACGAGACACTTCAAGGTGAACTGGTTGCCGAGTACCCAAAATGTCATTTTGTGAACATGGGTTTGTGTGCAGTCATCACAACTTTGAAATTGTGTCCTATGTAGTTTTGGGGGAGTGTCTAAATGACCATTTGTAAGTCAAGGGCTATCTGTGGATCAAGAAAGAAAGCCAACTTTCAGTCATCCTCTGTTGATGAGAGACTTAACAGTTGATTTAAATTATAGTGATTATTTCTACACACCTATATACTTAAATTAGCAAATACATATTTTATATTTTATTTTCTCCTGTTTTGAAGGGGATATTTTTGAGGGGGGTGGCTTTCATTTTGTTTTTTGGGGAGTTATGTAAGTTCCCACGAAGTACTCTATGTGTACTTAACATAAATGTAGCTTTATAAAGATGAAAGACAGTCAAAGAATTTAGAAAAACATTTATCAGTTAATGCAGGGGTCCCCAACCCCCGGTCCGTGGACCAGTACCGGGCCGCGGCATGCCAGCAACCGGGCCACACAAACAAGCAAAGCCCCATCTGCGGGATGCAGGCAGCACACAAAACCACACACTCTCTGGTCCATAGAAAAACCTTTCTCTGTGGAACCAGTCCCTAGTGCCCAAAAGGTTGGGGACCTCTGAGTTAATGGAATAAGATTTGTCTTTCACAAAATAAGTTCCAAGTAAGAGTGTGGAAAATTATAATTCTTATAATGCTGTTAACTGACTGAATCAGAAGGTTTCTAAAACAGTTGTGTGCCTTCCATTCTTCTGCTTTTACAGCCATAGTTTAGCTTTCTAGCAAACAAGGGGGAAAAACTTACATTTAAAACAAATGTTTGCTAAAATATTTTAGGGGAAAAATATTGATATTCATAAAATACTTTTCATGTTTCAAACAACTAAAATGGGGTGGTGGGTGATGGTGAGGCAATTGTTTCCATGGCAGCAAAAAGTACAATACCGATTCTAACATGTTTAACGAGCTTTTATCTGCTCTTTTCTCTGCACTAGCTGGTGTCTCATTTCCACAACTTACGTTTCCCTGTATCACGGCAGCTACAATTTGCACCCACTGCTGGACTCAAACATAAATCATTGCAGACGGTGACTTGTTCTAAGTTACTGTGTGAATTCTCAATGTGCCACCCCGGGCTTTCCCTGTCATCACCCATCTTGCAATCACACAGAATAATAAATGGTCTCTCTTTTCCTGTCCATGAGATTTTCCTTGCTAATTTGGTTGCTTCCCATCTCAGCCATTTGTTATCTGCCTTTAGAGCACTCTCTACTCTGGGAACTTTTCCCTGATTGGCTAAGTCCCTTAATACCATGTTTTCTCTATTATTATAATTTGTCTTCTTTGATAATGATGTGAGGAGGTTTTTTGGCTTGGGCTACTTGTCACATATAATGTGCTTTGTGTTCCCCAAAGCAAAAGTGATGGCTGGACAAGGATTTTCAGCTCACCCAACCAGTTTCAAGCAGAAATGTTATGGCTATGAATGTGAAAATTGCTTGCTAGGCCTATGTAGCAATGGCTAGCCAGATTTTCCTGGAGAGTCTCAGTAGCAGAAAAGAAAGTTTCTCTAGCCTTCATCCAGATGTGCTGAGATCAAGGACCCATATCAGTTATAGATTACGTTGATCAAAGACAGTTTGATCATGCAGTCATGCTAGCTAAAAATCCCAAGAGATACAGAGGACATTTATGAATTTAAATAAACATAGAAAATCTGTGCTTATACAAGCAAACATAAAGTACAAAATTATTTGACCTCACCCAATCCTATTCCCATTTTTAGTAAATATTCTATCAAAGTGCATAAATTCATCTAGTTGCTCTAATTGTTATCATTTGAAATGAACTTGTGCGCTATCAAATGTAACTACGTCGGTCTTACTTACATTGAAGTTCAGACCTATCTTTCTCATTTCATCCTATAATCTAACCCTCACTGAAAATCATTCAGGCTTTCAGCCAACAGCCCATCATTACCAATATACAAACATCCATTTATATTTATATCTATATCTGTAATCCGCAGACTTCTAACATCATCAGAAGCATTCCAAATATATTTATCCTTAAATATATTAAACAACCAAGGGACATTGTACATCCTTTTTTTATCACTTTCTTTTCATCATTTTTTTTCCTCTTGGACACCAGCATTATAAGCATTAGTTCCAATTTTACAGTTTACCAGAACTAAACTGTAGAACGATCATTGTCAAAATAGTCTTTCCAGCATTCTTTCACTTCAGTTTGATCTCAAATCACTTTTATTTGTAACTCAGTTTCATTGACTGCTGGAAATTCCTTCTTTAACTCTCTTCATCCATACCCAAAATAATCACCTTCAAAAATACCTCTGTGTTTTCTCTGCCTCTTTTTAATGTAACTGCTATCTTTGAATACATTCTTTGCAATTAAGATTTTCTCTATAGATATGTTGTCCATTATATTTTGGGTTTTTTTATTTTTTGCACTGATCATTCTCTTAGATCCTACTTTCATTCTTGTCCCTGTTACTTCTTTTGTTTATTTCCATGAAAATTGTTCTGAATTTGAGACATAAGATTTTTTTTTAGCTCCAACAGTACTATTCATTATCATGTATTCTTCACTAATTCTCTCATTCTTTCATTGAAAATAATCAGATCAATTGACATTTATTTGACATGATTATGTATCAACAACTAAGAAAAGAAAAATGTGAAACACATATCTAAATTAAATTCTAAATATGTATTTTCTAAAAAATATCATTTTAAAAAAGTGTTAGGCTCTGCTCTTAAAATTATATAGCTTTCTTTAAATTCAGAACAATGATTAACATTTTAAACAATGAATTAAACCTAGATTATATGAAATCATATCGTGTCTTGCCTCTTCTTCAATCTGAAGTTGATGAGCTTTGACCAACTTCATTAAATCACCTTTTAGTGTCTTGGACCATCATTCTTTGATTAGTATAGAACAATCTTTTTTTCAAAAGTTCAGTCATGATACATCTGAAGTTCTTCATAGCTTAAAAAGATTCCAGGTTTTCTGGAATATAGTTTAATAGAACATTATTAAAAATTTTAATTCTTAACTGCCTACCAAGTCCATTATGAATCTATTTTATTAAATAAAGCATTGCCAGCAATTTTTAGATAACAATTGTTCCCAAATATCAATTTCTCGTGAAAGAAAAAAAATAAATTTAAATGTTTTGCCAAATAGGGCCTAAATACATTCTACCTTAAATGCTGGAAAAACAATTAAAAATCTCTAACAAATTTATACTATGGATAATATCCAAAAACTTCCCAAGATTGCAAAGATTCTAAGTGATAACTCTCAAGCTCCCACAATGATATGTAAATAATATCCCATCCCAATATACTGTATAACTGAGGATAACTAACAAATGCAATGTTATTATTTAAAATCAGGAAAATTAAAATTGCCATGGTCATAAGAAAGATATTTATTTTATTTATTTATTTATTTAATTTAATTTATATGCCGCCCTTCTCCCGGCAGGACTCAGGGCGGCGCACAACATATTTAAAACAAAGGCATATATACAATCTGCCCCTGTAAAACCGAATTAAACCAAATTTTAAAGTTGTGTTATTTCAAATTCCTTAAAATGAACCCAGTATAAAATCCTCCCTAGGCCAGGTCCGCTTGCTGAAAAAGCCATGTCTTGAGGGCGCGACGGAAGGTAAGGAGATCCGGAATCGTCCGAATCTCGGGGGGTAGCAAGGAAATCTGGGGTATTTGTTATTCCCATTAAAATTAAACTAAAAATAAATATTAACTCCCCCCCAGTGTGTGCGTGTATGTGTGTGTATATACAAATATGTATATGTAGATAGATAGATAGATAGATAGATAGATAGATAGATAGATAGATAGATAGATAGATAGATAGAGTTTTTAAAGAGAACATAAAAACTAACCCTATAGAAGTCTTCCAGTTTTTTCTGTTTCTTTTTATCCTTACTTGCCAATATTTTTAAGATATTTAAAGAGAACCACCATAGGTCTTACTGTTAAAATATTTATCAGTCTCTCTTTTTGCTTTAACTTGAAACTTGCACACAAATAATTTCTTATCTGTTCCACAGTTAGCCCTGACCACATTTTTGTTGTTAGAACAACTATTCCAGCACCTTCTAATACCAATAATGTGCACAATTTGATTTTATGTATTCTATTTGGTTATGCCTACATCCCATGTATAAAGGAATTGCTTCAGTTGTTCAAAGAACTAGTTAGCAATGAAGAAATTGTGGATTGGCAGAAATTGATATATGTCACTCTTCTGCTTCATTTCAGTTTCTTAGCTTATATAGTCCAACTACATTTTCATCCTTAAAGTTTCCAACTTTGGCATTCCAGTCTCCAACAACAAGCAGCAGACTGTGTTTGTATGGTCTGTCCATTTCAAATTGATCATAAAACTCATCAACCTCTCTTCTGCATCAGTGGCTCTTCCTCAGTAGCGTGTTGAGTGCCCTCTGACCTGAAGTATTGATTATCTGGCACTATATCATCAATCATTGTAGATTGTCTTTCCATGTGGCTTTCTTGATAAAGTACAGGTGTGGTTTGCTAATGCCTTCTCCCCCACAATGTGAAATAATGCATTTGCCATTCTCACTAAAGTAATCATTGATCTCCGTATCTACTTATGTTGCTGCTGCCCAGTATAGATGCTTTGGCTGGGCAGTTGGGATGAACTTGAGTAACCCTGCTGGGATTATATACTCTTGACTTAAACTCTCAGCATTCTTCTCTTATCCCTTCCAGGAACACCTCCCTACCATGGCATGATAAGGCAACATAATAAGATTTGGCGGTAGAACATGCTAGCCCAAATTACTGTGTTTAGCATATGGAAGTTTGGTGGAGTTTTGTTTTTGTTTTTTGTTGTTTTTTTTTTACTTTGGAGAGAAGATTTGGAAATTGTAATATAATTTCTCACTTGATTGAATCTGATAGTCAAGTAATTTTGCTTGTTAGTGACCATTTTTAGTTGCCTCCTGGCAAAACCCAAGCATAAAGAAAGGTATGTGCTTCTAGGAGTAAAGTAATAAAGCACAGTAAAAGGCCAATAGTATCTCAAGCCAACTGCAAAAATCCCTGATGGTGAAGATAAGTATTGGAAGAATTAGTATTAAATGGAGTTGTTAACAATTTCTGCAAAGGAAAAAACTTGAGGGTACTGGTGACCCAAAGAAGCTAGGCAAGACTGCAGCAGGCATTATTAATTCAACAAACAACTGCTGCCAATTAAATATAAGAGGATTATTTTTCTCAGAGGCTAGTGGTGAAAAGAAAGCAGAGAAAGGAGGAATGAGAAATCTTTTCCTACTTACTTTGCAGAATTCTTCAGAGTTTCATAACATTTTTGAAAGAAAGAAACTTGTGCAATTTTCAGCTGAACTCCTTGGTTTCAATTTGCATTGCTGCAGAATAAACTATAGGAAGTTGGTTTTTATGTATATTGAATAGAAACAAAGATGGCTAAATTTATAAAATGTCACTGTGGTCTATTGAAATGGATGGGATTTTATTGCTTGTTCAATAAAAGTTATATTTCTAAAGAAGAGATATATAGGAAACAAAACTACATAAGTGTGTGTGTGTGTGTGTGTGTGTGTGTGTGTGTGATTATATGGATGGTTACTTGTTAGAAGGCCAGATCCTGAAGTTGAAACTCAAATACTTTGGCCACCTAATGAGAAGGAAGGACTCACTGGAGAAGAGCCTAATGCTGGGAAAGATTGAGGGCAATAGAAGAAGGGGACGACAGAGAATGAGATGGCTGCATGGAGTCACTGAAGCAGTAGGCGTGAGCTTAAATGGACTCCAGAAGATGGTAGAGGACAGGAAGGCCTGGAGGAACGTTGTCCATGGGGTTGCGATGGGTCAGACACAACTTCGCAACTAACAACAACAAGAGATACTGAATCCTTCCTGCACCCAAAGAGCTTTTCCTCGAAATGCTCAGTTTCTCCAGACAAGGTGGAAAAATCATTGCAAAATATTATTAAAGCTTAATTTGAAAAATCAACTATCTAGCAGGCATCTGCAAATAAATCCCTATCCTCATTAGCTTTGCAAAGCAAATATAGTATTTTGTTAAAGACAGTTTGCCCTATAATATTTAACTTTTAACTGAAAGACTATGCATAAAAAAATCAAAGATGAGGGGAAAAGAACGCACTGTTATACCAGAACTAATTTCACCCAGCATCATACAATTATGCCTATAATTTCATTGTAAAAATCTGTCTGTGCATGAAAATGCACACAGATACTTCCATCTGTGTACTCATAAGTATGCATGTATATATGTGTGTAAATACATAAAAATTTACATATACATATACATACTTACTGGGTATGCATATATTGTATCACTTCTCAGCTTTTTGCCTAAGATCATGAGATGATGGCTGGAGGGATGGAAGGAGGAATAAATAACTGTTTAGTTTTCCTATCACATCAGATGTCCCACGCAGATGCTTTCTTCTGAATTCTGTCTGACTTCTTTCTAACACATTCTTCTATCATTCAGGTTCCTTTTCTTTTGTCATTCAGATTCCTTTTTTTCCTGGATTTTTATCATAAACCGCTTCTTTAGTTTCTCTCAATGATTTCTTCAAAGAATCTCACTTCGACTACAGTGGGGGTTTTTTCCCTCTCTATCTCCAATTTCCCTAGATTCCAGTATCTAACATGACAGCACTTATGTCACCTTTCTCCAAACTAGACTCTGTCCATCTATATGGACTTTAAGTCCTAAAATAGCCTTATTGACCGAAAGTCCTACCGAAGAAACATATCTGCAGGTACCCAGATTAAGAAACGAAGGCTTACCTAGATTTAACATGTATTGTCATTTTTTTCCCTCTCATGTTCCTTTCTGCCAATCTTTTTTTTCCCTTCACTGACTTTAGAGAACAAAATGTTATTTTCTTCTGCTTTCAGCTTTCAAAATATTTGATACAACACCCGATACTATAATGAGGCTGAAGTATTAAAATGAGTTCCCTTTATTGGACTGACATGCACATGCAAATATGAAAACATTAACTTCATTATTATTCATTTGAAAATGGTTTATTTTGCATCCGCTTTTAGAAAAGGATTGAGCATTTATTTTATCCCATCATAACATTCAATATTTCAGCTCTTGTCCCTTATCTTAAAATGAGGATGTGAAAGGAACTCTTGCCAAAAAGTTTTTATATATTCAAGGATTTTTAATCGTCTTTTCTATACTACAATAATATAAATGTATATAAACATATTTTTAAGGAACCAATTAAATTGTAACACAGTTGCCTACTGTATCATACATGTACTTTAATCATACTATATAAACACCACTTTATTGAAACAATACAGTGCATCAAGATTTATAATAAAAAAGACCCAAAAAATTAAAAACCACATAAATTCAGGGGATATTTATTAGTATGTGTGTGTGTGCGTGTGTGCGTGTGTGTGTAAAACACAATATTAAAATACAAAAAGTAGGGAGGGGAGGAAAATAAAAAGGAGTTATTGGGTTTTTTATTCTCCCCTTTTTATACTTCTGCTTATTTGCAATACTGTATATGCAGCATTGTACATACAGGTAGTCCTTGACTTATGACCACAATTGAGCCCAAAATTTCTGTTGCTAAACAAGGAAGTTGTTAACTGAGGCGTGACCCTTTTTACAACTCTTTTGCCATGGTTGTTAAGCAAATCACTACAATTATTAAGTGAATAGTGTGGTCAATAAGCGAATCTGGCTTCCACACACCCACCCATTGACTTTGCTTGTCAGAAGCTCCCTAGGAATGTTGCAAATAACAATTTTGAGACACTGGGATGCTGCAACCATGGTAAATACATGCTGGTTGTCAAGCACCCAAAGTTTGATCAAAGTTTGACTGTGGGAATGCTACAGTGGTCATAAGTGTAAGAATTGGCCATAAGTCACTTTTTTTCAGTGCCATTGCAACTTAGAATGGTCATTAAATGAAGTTGAGGATTACCTTTATAGACAATAGAAATTTAAGTAAATTTAAGCGAGAATGGTTCCCATACAATACATCCATTACATCGTGCAGCATGGTAAATATACTCCTTTACAGTCTGGTTTTCTTGAAAAGTTATAAATTACAAGCGGTTTGAAGGGGGAGTTCTTAAGTCATGATAACAATTTTGAAACTTCTTGCTGCTTTGTATAATACATATATCCTAACTCTGTTTTATATTACAAAGCTATGTATCGTAAAGTACTACTGTAATTTTAAATTTAGAGGTGTGATAAAAAATATTATAGATGCTTGTCTTGATCTTCAGTCCTATAAATGAAATCTTTCAAATCTGTTATCCTACGGGACAATTTTTCTAAAATTGCACATCAGCATAATAAGAATGGTGAAAAGGCCAGAGGCAGTATGTCACATGGTGAAAAGGCCAGAGGCAGTATGTCACATCCACGGAATGTGGTGTTGGGAGGGACTCGTCGCTCCCATATAACACCGCTGTTGCGCGAGCTGCATTGGCTGCCTGTGGCCTTCCGGGTGCGCTTCAAGGTGTTGACCATCATCTTTAAAGCGCTCCATGGCATCGGACCCGGATACCTTCGAGACCGCCTCCTGCCGCAGATTACCCCCCATCGACCTGTACGCTCCCACAGAGTGGGT
>NW_015386592.1:161171-166708 GCF_001527695.2 Protobothrops mucrosquamatus | reverse complement strand
TACCGTATATTCCGGCGTATAAGACGACTGGGCGTATAAGACGACCCCCAACTTTTCCAGTTAAAATATAGAGTTTGGGCTATACTCACCGTATAAGACTACCCCTGTTCCAACGCACACCAAATAAAAATTAAAAAACATCAGATTTGATTTCAATATGGTAATTTTAATTCAAATGCTTATGACATGCAGGTACTTAACAGGAAAACTGTCACTTATAAACATAAGGCTGTTTGTCATCAAACATGTAAACATAAAACAGTGCAAGTGGATTAAACTTTTCCTAATTAATTCTAAAGCTGAAAGGAAGGATAAGACAATAAACCCATGGGAGCTGCCATGCTGTTTGTTTTCTAAGCCAGGGCTATTCAACCTTTTCACCGATTGTACCACTTTTAGAATATGGCAACATTCGAGTACCACCAGTCACCCAGCAAGGTGTCAAAAGCTTGATGACAAAAAAAAAAAAAAGGAAAAAAGTGATAAAGTACAGGTAGTCCTCAACTTACAACATTTTGCTTGGTGACTGTTCAAAGTTACAACAGCACTGGAAAAAGTGACTTATGACCATTTTTCACACTTATGACCACTGCAGCATCCCCAGGGTCATGTAATTTACATTTGGATGCTTGGCAACCGATTCTTATTTATGATGTTCCAGGGTCATATGATCACCTTTTGCAACCTTGTGACAAGCAAAGTTAGTGGGGAAACCAGATTCACTGAACAGCCATGTTACTAATTTAATCTCTCTCCTTCTTTCTTTCTCTCTCTCCCTCTCTTTCTTTCTCTCTCCCTTTCTCTTTCCCTCTCTCTTTCTTTCTCCCTCTCTTTCTCTCTCCCTTTCTCTCCGTCTCCCTTTCTTTTTCTCTCTCCCTGTCTCCCTTTCTCTCTCCCTCTCCCTCCTTCTTTCTCTCTCTCTCTCTCCCTGTCGCCCTCTTTCTCTCTCCCTTTCTCCCTCTTCTCTTTCTCTCTCTCCCTCTCTCTATTTCTCTCTCCCTCTCAAAGATCCTTAAAATCCTTAAAGGTTATGCTTGGGCGGAAGACTTTTTCTTTTACAGATGGGGCGGGAGGGCCTGACATTTGCGCGCAGGCAGGACCCCACCCGCCGAGCCACCGCTTCCCCATCGTCCTCCACGCCAGCCGGCTCCGTCTCCAGACCTCCCAGCTGACGGGCGCAGGTCCGGGGGTCGCCAGCTGATGGGCGCAGGAGTTCGGCGCTGCAGCGTCCTCCCCTTCGCCCTCTGCACCGGCCAAAGCGTTGCCTGATGTTCTAGCTGATGGGCGCAGGTCCGGGGGTCGCCAGCTGACGGGCGCAGGAGGTAGGCGCCACCGTGGCCTCCCAGCCGCTTGCTTCTTCGGTTGGAGCAGTTGCAAGGGTTAGGGCCGAAGAAGCAAGCGGCTGGGAGGCCGCGGCGGTGCCTACCTCCTGCGCCCATCAGCTGGCGACCCCCGGACCTGCGCCTGTCAACTGGAACATCAGGCAACGCTTTGGCCGGTGCGGAGGGCGAAGCGGAGGCCGCTGCAGCGCCGAACTCCTGCGCCTGTCAGCTGGCGACCCCCGGACCTGCGCCCATCAGCTGGAGGTCTGGAGACGGAGACGGCTGGCGTGGAGGGCGATGGGGAAGCGGTGGCTCAGCGGGCAGGGTCTTGCCTGCGTGCGAATGTCAGGCCCACCCGCCCCATCTGTAAAAGAAAAAGTCTTCCGCCCAAGCATAACACAGAGGCTTGAGACACGGAGGCGCGGGACGCGGAGCGGCGCGGTGCAGTGGGACGCGGCAGGACGGGGGAGGGGTTACCTGCATCCTGCCAGCCGAACTCTGGAAGCCTGCCTGAATACCCGTATTTTCCGGCGTATAAGGCGACTGGGCGTATAAGACGACCCCCAACTTTTGAGAAGATTTTCAGGGTTTAGAAAGTCGTCTTATACGCTGGAAAATACGGTATGTTTCTTAGCTGTGATATAAAAAAATGATAATGCTGATGAGGATTATGGGATCTGAATTCTAATACTTTTGGGGGATGCCTGACTTGAGAAAGCTGCCTTAAAATGGATTTATAATCTTGCATTAACAAAATAATGTTATCTGAATGGTGGTGGCAATTAATGCTTTCATTGTATTCTGCACTGGTTAGATTGGATTTGGAGCACTCTGTCTAAGACTATGTCCTACATTGTACACAGGTCATGAAAAACCTGAAATGAGTTCAAAGAAGACCTACCCGGATGAAAAAAGGGGGGGAGTATGGAAATAAAATCCTAGGGTGAAAGGAAATGGGGATTATAAATTTGCAAAAGGGAAGAATAAAGAGAGAACTTATTGGGGTCTATCAATGTCTTTGCCAATAAATTTGATAAATAGATCTTAAAGTTCTGAAGGACTTACACTTTTTTCTTATAGTAAAATATTAAGAAGAAAAAAATATATCAGAAGATAACTACAGTATTAACAATTCTAAATAAATTACAAAAAGCATTGGTCTCCAAGGAATACTCAAATATCAAAACACAACCCATAAAGGGGGGGCAGTCTCATGGCTAATATCAGTCCCACTCTTGATGCTATCATAAAAAGTTAGATTTAAATGGATTTTCTAAAGCTCAGTCAGATGCCAAGTGGGATCTGACTAGTTTCCACCAGACTAGTGGACTATTATTGTAAATTGTTGCAATACTATTGCAAAGAAGGGAGGCTACAACTGAGAGACTGAACATGCCAACCCCAAAGAAAAGTCATCATGAAATAGCCTACTCTTCCTGGTATTACTGAGTGAACAGAAGTCTCTGGAAGAAGATAGTCCCATTGATGACCAGTTCCATATAAGGCTCTAAAGTTGACAACCAGCACCATGAATGGCACAGGGGGAAGAGTTGTTAAAAATAAGAGAGCAAGAAGAATGTCTGAGGGAGCCAGAAGAGGAGCTAGACCTCCTCTTAAGATGTAGTCAGGCTCTAAAAACCAAGGAAGACATGCTGAGGTTCTTCTAAGCAGTTTCCTTCATTGTTCTTCACATGTAGACAGAAATCTTGCCAAACTAAAGCAAACCACTTGCATCATTATTAAAGATATAGTCTGAGAACCCCTAAGGAGGAACTGTCTTAACTCTCTTCCTCCCAACGAAAGTATCTAAACTTCACTGTCCCTTCACTATCTCTGTAATGCACTCCCTCCATGCTAGGAATCTGAATTACATTCCACCACAGTTTTTCTCTTTAACTAGGGTTTATTTGTAGGTTGGGTGTACATAATGTGAAATGTGTTGGAGAGAATAGCAGTGGGACATTTCTGCTGGACTTCAGTGGCAGCACCGAAGCCAACAAGCTTACTATCAGAAGGTGGCTTCCGAGCATAATTACTGAAGTCTAATTGCCATCCCGATCTTGACTTTCAGTGCTTTGAAGTAGACAAGTCACTACCTAAGTTGTTCCCAGAGCCCAGAAATAATCTGTGTCATTGCAGATAATTAAGCTGGTGGCTGCCTGACAGTCACCAGCAAAGGGCTACTGTCACTGTATTTTTTTTTTCTCCCTCCATTTGATAGGAGGACAGACATAATAAAAAGAGGGACAGTGTTTTCCCTGCTGACAAAATACATTTAGGTCACCCTGGTGCAAACATGTAAGCCAGTTTTAGTAATATTTTTCTTTGATACAATATTTTATAGAGATGCTTATTTTAAGCATGTGATATTTGCCAGTAAGTTTTGGCAGAAATGCTTTATGATGTGTTGTTTTAGTGCAAATGACATGGATAATTACGTTTATGAGTTCCTGTCTACATGCTTAGTTACCTCTTTCCAGATTATTCCCATTTAATTTCTGCATTAAGTCTAGCACATTGCCACTCTGTTTTTTCATTATGAAGAATAAAGGGCTGGGAGAAAGAGCTGGATTTTCTCACTAAGTATTCTTAGAAAACATCCTTTGCCTTTATTTATAAAATGCATTCTTACAAGAACTGTAAAACAGCAGCATAGCAAGTAAGATTACAATGTATACAGATTATGAATTATGATCATATTTTAAACTACCGCAACAAATATATTTATGCTCTTTGGGGGAAAATACACAGTATTAGAATAGTCATAGAAAGCTGGAAATAGCATTAATAGCATTAATGGAAGGGAGAAGGAACCCTCTCTCCTTCTGCTGCAATGGGGAAAGAAAACATGTTGTGGTTCTCCAAGAAGCAAGCTTCTTCTCCAAAATAGTACAAAACAGTTCAGTGAAGGAAGCTGTGGCATTTAAGGAAATTGGATCAGATGCTCCCGGTTCTTCATTTAACAAAGCAATAATGCAGGTATCAGCAAAAGAAAACCAGCATAACTTTATATTCCTATAAAGCAAGTCAATAAAAATATGTTCTTTCTCATTTTGTCTGAAGCTGACATCCTCTTTAGACCTGGGCCCCTTATTTTCCAATGAAGCCACTGAGATTTTAGCAATTGGTGCCATAGTTTTTACTTCAGATAGTCCACAATTTAACAACAGTTTATTTAGTGACCGTTCAAAGTTACAATGGCACTGAAAAAAGTGACTTATGACTGTTTTTCACACTTAGGACTGTTGCGGCATCCCCATGGTCATGTGATCAAAATTCAGACACTTAGCAACTGACTCATATTTATGATAGTTGCAATGTCCCATGGAGTAGATTTATTTGCCCTTTGAACATCAAACCATCATTTTCTGTTTCAGATTGTTCTTGGAACTTTGTTCTGTTTAAGAAACACGTATTTCAAGTCTTGCTGGGCTTTTGACTTAATCGTATCTGCAGTCTCAAACAATCAAGATTCTGTAACTTCTAATGTAAACATGCAAATATTGGTGGCCTCTAAGCTGATATGTTTTTCCTCTGTTTGAATTGTTTATGAATAGGTTTGTGGTATCAAAATACAGACTGAGAATACTTTCTGTCCATAAACTATATTCTAAAGAAATATAAAATATAAATATAAAATATATTCTAAAGAAAATATCCACTGTAAGTATATCATGCTTTCTAGCACAATCCTGTTTTTTCTGTGTCTTGTGATTCCCCTCCAGAATCTATAACATAAATATAAGAAAACATAGGATAATACCGACCTTATCATCAGTTATGAATGCAGTACATGTTGGTTCCTTTCTCTTTTCAGTTTTTGACTTGCCCATAGGCACTAGGGTCAGTTTCCAGTTTTCATTGTTCGTTGCTATGGGTTTCAATATGGTTATCAGTGTAATCAGAAAATAGTATAAGGTGTATGTTTATATCAATGTTAAGACGTGATCAAGTTTTCATAATGTGGATTTTAACACTTTTAACACTTAATTACAAACACAATATTTTTAATTAACTTTGGCAATAAAGCCAAAGTTAATTAAAAATATTTGAAATTGTTATTTTGATTAGCTTAGAAGGTAGCCTGGCACCCATTTTGATTTCATACTGCTTTGGCAATTCTGTCAGTAATACTGCAGCACACGGGTGTCAAACTCACCATGTCACGTGATGTGTTGAGACTGTTATATGGGAGGAGTTTGACTCTGTGGCTCC
>NW_015386592.1:147028-159242 GCF_001527695.2 Protobothrops mucrosquamatus | reverse complement strand
AAAGTAGGAAGAAACAAACTATCATGCCTGAAAGCAAAACAATCTTTAGGGGTTATTAGTCGTTTTAATTTTCTACATTCCTGCAATTTTTTTTCCCTACCTCTCTGAATAGTGATCCAGAAATTTACTAATTTACAACATTTATACACCTTCCTCTGTCCTGTGGCTAGGGAAGCAGAGTTAGGGAAGAGAATAAAGAATCTTTTCATATCCTGAGAAGAAAAATATCCATCATTTCTGTTTAGTTACAGAAGCAGAGAGATTCCCAGTAATTAATGAGTAAATGCTCTGATTTCAAGATTAAAAACCTTAATCCATAGCTAAGTATGAGAGGACTCTCCAAGGAGAAGTGGGCTGCTCCAGTAAGGCAGGGCTAGTGAAAGCTAACAAAGCTGGTGGTGGCAACTGTGAATGGGGCTGGTTTCTTAAATCAGTGCAAAGGAGGTGCCAGTGAGTCCAGCGTGGAGATTTGTTGCATCCCTACATTGTTCTATTGAACAAAGAATCTAATATGCTCAGCTTGACCTCCTGATAGTTGTTTGCCCAGGCAAATAAAAAACAAACAGAAAATTCAAGAGCCCAAATCCTCTGATAAGAGAAAAGGATGTTAGGGAATAACATAGTGTTAGGAAGACAACTCGTACAAAAATTTGAAATCGAGGCAAGATAACCAGTTTGGGGACTGTTGCTTAAATGTCTGCTTTGTTATGTAATTAATAAGACCTTTTATATCTTTCGGATAAGAAACTGGGAGAACATTTTAGTGCAGTCTTCCCCAATCTGATTATCACCAGATGTGAGGAAGCTACAATTTTCAAATTTTTCAGTCAGTTGAATATTCTTGAACTTGGGAAAGTGACACTTATATGATTTGCAATACCCAACTTATACACATGTCCAACATATCTGTTTTGTGAATAACTACCAAGGCCCGTGAGTATTGGAATAGGATACCAAGTTGGTTGAGGGATATGTTAATATTGGACTTAGAGTTAAAACCGGAACTCTTCTTGCTGGGAATAACTACAGAAAAATACAATAAGGGAACAATCTATTTGCTGTTACACATCTTGACTGCAGCTAGGCTTGCATTTGCGCAGAAATGGAAGAGCAAAGAAATCCCCACAGAGGAAGAGTCACTGTATAAAATATTAGCATGTGCGGAAATGGACAGGCTTACAATGGTTTTGAAAGACAAATGTGGATCAGTTTACTTCGAAACCTGGGAAATTTTTTACCGCTGGCGAGATTCGAGGAGGATGGTTGGGATTAAATATTAGTGTTAAGATAGAAATATATGTCATTTTAGGATAAGTATTGTATATAAAACTTAGATGTATATTTAGAGATGAAGAACCGATTGTAAAATGTGGAATAATTTGATAAGAATGTATATACTGGAATGTCACGTTACATACAATGTTTTTTTAATTGTATTATAAATAAAATTTTGTAAATAAATTTTAAAAAAAAATAACTACCAATTTGTGTCCAATATGACCTATGAAACAGTTGGGAGAAGTCAAGTTATCCTCAGTAAAATCACTAAAACAGACTCTTGTTTGTCAACTAAATCTCCCTGAGCTAGGTCAATTCTCCTTGACAGGACACTTCATATCAGAGTGACAGGTATTTATCTTATCAAAATGTGGAGGCAGCACTGTTTACCTGGTAGATATAGAGGCAATATTTTATGTGTTATCAAAGTGCTTTGCATAGTTTCAACCACTTCTCTCATGCATTCAGTGATATGCATAGAAGCTTTTTCTGGGTGTGCTGGAGGAGAGAAAGTGATGCAAAGTAGAGCAATATAGCAGTTTCATTTCCCTCTTTAGAAGTGGGGTACAATGTTGCATTGTAAAAAATGAGTTGCTCAAAGCAATATCAAAATATACTTTAAGGCTTTCCCCTACTGAATTTTGACTATGCATGAAGAGAAAAGCTTCCAAAGTTGTTTTTTGATTACATTTTGTACACAAGTCCTAAACATGATTACTAAAAATTACAGTTAGCTCTTATGAACTGTGTGGTAAGACAGCTAGAGGATAATGGCATTGCCAGTCATTATAAAGGTGGAAGAATGATGTACAGCACAAGCAGTGGAAATA
This sequence comes from Protobothrops mucrosquamatus, assembly GCF_001527695.2. NCBI lineage: Eukaryota > Metazoa > Chordata > Lepidosauria > Squamata > Viperidae > Protobothrops > Protobothrops mucrosquamatus. Next base: position 157,134 of record NW_015386592.1, on the reverse strand, counting down.
TTGTAACATCATACATGATTATAGTTGCTTGAAATTCAAATACACTTAAGTGAATTAACATTGAATAGAGAACAAAAACTATGAGATATAATTATATCCAGGCAATAAGTGGGTGTTGAGTTATTTGACCATCTCACAGATTTATAAGCACCTATCACTTAGCCACATTGTTTTTGGCAGAAAGATTTGTAACATGTGCATCTTTTCAGAGAGATTGGGAAGACTATTAGAATAGCAGATTGCCAAGAAATATGTATAAGGTAACAAAGAACAGGTGCCCTAGGCTAAATTTAATACCATAAAATAACCAATTTGGTTAGGCTGTACTATTTATGAGTGCCTAGAGGACAATTTTAAAAGCTACAACCGCTAATGACTAAAGGATTGTGCTCTGTGTGGTATCCTCTCTCTTTCTCTACCTCTCTTTATGTGTGTGTGTGTGTTTCTCCTAGAACTTAGATCTGCTTCATATTGATTACTTGGCAGTATGTCACCGATGTCTTCGCTAATGAGAAGGATATGTAGGTAGCAGCATGTGGGGGAAAGTGAGGTGCCTAAACAACCTGAAAACAAAAGGACATCTTTTGGCTACTTTGATCATTTAGTTTCCTGTCAGATGGAAGCTGTAATGGGCTGCTTTGATAATGCTGCTGTTTTACTGACTCTACAAAGCAGAGGATGAGCATATTTTCACCAAGGGCATCTAGGAAATTTGCTGTCAATACCTTAAGACATAGGAGGTTGAAGTGATGCTGGGCTCAGCTTACACAGTTTTTTTTCACCACACCAATGGATTTTGTTCCATAACAAATCTTTATCATCTTTGAAGTCATTCTTAAGAAAGCCAGTTTAGTTTAGTGGTTAAAGTATCAAGCTAAACACCGAGAAACCACGAGTCTTCCTTTGGGTATGTAGCCAGCTGGATGACCTTGGGTTAGCCGCTTTCTGTTAGCCTTGGGAAGGAGGCAAATCACTTCTGAAAAACTTGCCAAAAAAGCTACAGGGACTTGTCCAGGCAGTCTCCAAGAACCAGACATGCTTGAACAGAAGAAAAAAAAATCACCTTTAAACAAATCTAAAGGCCGTGGAAGCAAAAGAAGCACAGGTATTTCCAGACTTACCACCACAATTGAGCCCAAAATTTCTGTTGCTAAGCGAGACATTTGTTAAGTGAATTTTTCCCCATTTTATGACCTTTCTTGCCACCATTGTTAAGCGAATCACTGTGATTGTTAAGTTGCGGACATGGTGGTTAAGTGAATCTGGCTTCCCCGTTTACTATGCTTGTCAGAGGTTTACAAAAGGTGATCACGTGACCCCGGGGACATTGCAACCATCCTAGATATGAGTCAGTTGTGAAGCATCTGAATTGTGAACACATGACCATGGGGATACTGCAACTGTTGTAAGTGTGAAAAACAGTCATAAGTCACTTTTTCCAGTGCCATTGTAACTTTGAACAGTCACTAAATGAACTGTCATAAATTGAGAACTACCTGTAATTCTAGCACAGAACGGTGCGCACCCATGCAGGTACATTTGCACATAGATTTAAACATACATTTGGTATCCGTGTTCAAAATTCATGAATCTGTATTGGATTTTTTTAAAGAGCGAAAAGAGATGCGATTCCTGATACACACCGAGCGAAAGAGGGCAATGTAGAATTAGTAGGACACGAGCAGAGCAAACAATTGCTTAAAAAGCACAGTTTATGATATATCATTGAATGAGTGAGCAGGGATAGCAAACAGGTGTTTTAGTGGAGGAGCTCAACTGAGGAAAAGGAAGAGACAGAGCATAAGAGCTGAGAAGTGGGGTGGGGAGAAACTGCTGACAGTTTTCTGAGCACTGCGGACTGCCCATTGTGTGACTGGAGCATTATTTCCTGCTGAGCAATTTGAAGCCGTTTGAAAGATTCCCAGGAGAGAGTTTCCAGAGACTGAGCAAAGAGAGAAAGCAAACTGAAGTTCATCTGAGGTAGATCAAGAAAGAATTCACTCTCCCCCCCCCCTTTCCTTTCTGTTCATCTTAGGAACAAAGAGATAGAGGCAGATCTTGTAACCCGATGGAGATGTATCGTGTTTGTTTGCCTCCTTGAAAGCAACAAAAACTGCACTTGCTGTAAGTGCAAACTGATTGCCCTTCTGGAAGAGAAGGTGACGGGACTAGAAGTGAACCAATCCACCCTCCAGTTTATCAGGGAAGATGAGGAATTCTTGGACATGGAAGTGCATATGGAGGGGCACTAATACCAAAAAGTTCCAAGAAGGTGGAAAAGAGCCAGATGTGTGGAATGGAATGGAATGTTAGAGGAATAGATCCATAAAGGTCCAAGACTGATTTTTTTTAAAGCCCTCTATTTCCTTGAAATGTCAAAATAGATCCCAGAGCCTCCTATTGGTAGTATTTCTGAAGTGTTAGATGACCAGCAGTTTCCATTAGCCACAAGAACTGAAGAACAGGACTCTAGGATCTGAGGGGTCCTTGGTGCTCTCTGAGCTTGCTTGTTTTCTTGCAGAGGTTTCATTATCCTAACTAGGTAAACTCATCAGTACTGTTTGCTGTCAGTTTGTATTCTGGTGTCTTGCCTGTCTGTGTGGGTGGGGGCGGTCTTATGGATTCTTTGGTTGGGCTGTTTACTAATGGTTCTGTGGCAGCTTCTTGATTGGGGTATTCCTTACTTGATTGTTGGTCTGAAGTTGACCTTGGAGTTGATCTGAGTGCTGATTACTGGTGGAGAGGTGCTGGAGTCTTTTTCTCTTTTGGGCTGGTTGATTGTCTCCTTTTCATAGTCTATAGATGTTGTTAATGTCTATGTGTCTATTAATGGCTGATTTGTCAGAGTGCCAAACTTCTAGAAATTCCCTGGCGTTTTTGGATTTGGCCTGGTCTAGGATTGTCACATTTTCCCAATTGACACTATGGTTAAATCTATCTGTATAGACACCAGAATATAAACTGACAGCAAACAGCACTCCTTATTACCACTGATGATGTTACCTAGTTAGGATAATGAAATGTCTGCAAGAAAACAAGCAAGCTCAGAGAGCACTAAGGATCCCTCATGTCAATCCTGGGCTACAAATATTCTCCTTCATTGGTACTCTAGGATCTGCAAAGAAAATGATTTTTCTCTGCCCTAAAGAGAAGGTAGCGATAGATAGTGTTGATGGGAAACCAAAGCAGTAACTTGTCAGCCTGATAATCTCTTGAGAGAAGCGTGGGCCTTCCTGGAATGCACATTTGGGAAGTGATGGAAAGACTTGCAAGACTTTTAAGCTCATTTACTCAAGACTCTTAAGTTTTTTCCACTGATTCAGATGGAAGCAAATGATACATACAGTATGTATCACCCTTGTGGGTGGTCTGTATCTTCTTCAACCTCAGTCCTCTACTAGTAGCCGGGGAGTTTGAGAGTTTTGTGCAATACCTTAGCTGTTCCTACCATGTGTCTCCATGTGCCACGCACCACTTACCTTGCAGCCGGGCCTCTCCTCGCTGACCCACTTCTTCTGCGGCGTCTTCTGCAGCCAGGCCTGCATTTCTCAATCACAAGCCTTTCCAGAAGGCCTGTGCAGCCAAGAACCGAGCTATGGATTCAATCCATAGCTCGGTACTGCAAGATCTATGCAGCTGAGGATCGAGCTATGGATTGAATCCATAGCTCGATTCTTGGTTGCATAGGCCTTTCGGAAAGGCCTGACTGCAAAATGCGACTGCAGCTGCAGAATGAAACTGCTCCTTCGGCTGCAGAAGAAGTGGACTGGCTGGGTGGGCCTGTCGGTGCCGGAGGTGAGTAAGACATCCCCCGAAAATAAGACCTGGTGTCTCTTTTGGAGCCCCCCCCCCAAAAAAGACCCAGTCTTATTTTCGGAGAAACATGGTAGCACTGCATTCTTCTGGGTAAAGAGTTCTGATGTCATTCTTGGGATCTGCTGGAGCTATTCTCCCAGTTTAGGAGTCAGAGTCACAAGTATTCCTCCTACCATCACTAGGACCACTTTGGCCTTTATATTCCAAAGTGATGGTCAGAAGTCCTTTACTAGTTAGACAAGCTGATAAAGTTTTCTTAGTCATATCTTCTAGCCCCACAAATGTCCTTACTGTCCCCACTAATTTTTATTTCTTGCTCTTGCAAACAAGGCATTGTGTTATAGCTAACCAATTTTTTTATTTTGAAAGAATGCCCCGGATTCATGCAGAATGTTGGATTTTCATTTTTTTTCCTCAGTTAAAATAATCCAAAAGAGCAAAAGAGTCAGAGCTGAACCTTACGAAGATAAGTGAAACAATTCCAGCCAATTCTGGCTTACATAAATATGGTAAATCGTGAACTCAGTATAGTTATATGCTGAGTTATATACAGTTATATACAGAGTTTTGCCTTTTATTTTTTTTAATTTTAATTTTTAATTGTCAGCTCTGTGCAAAAGCACTTGTTTTGAAAGCACAGAGTATTTTTATTGATGTAATTTCATTCTGATTTACAAAATTGTCCTAAAAAAACCAGTACATTTATTTTAAGCAATCAAAGTGCCAGATCCACCCCCTCATTCTTTTCTTGCCTTGTATACTGAACTTTCTACTGACAACATAATATCATATTTACCGTATTCTGTGCCTATTTCCTCTTACCTTGGGCTGCCCTCTGCAGTTTCTCTCCATAAAAACAGTTCCATTTGTCAATCTTATTACTGTGATTCTTTTTCAGTCTGGCACAATAAAAGTATTTGTGTGATGGAACAACTACAACATTTGCAGCTACATGCCCATTTGATTTAGGAGAATTCTCCCCATGGTTTTTTCTTAGAATGTTTAATGTATTACCTGACTCGCTTCCTCATCTGTATAAATAACTTCTTGAGCTTTAACCAAGGAGAAAGCAAAGAAAATAAATTTTAAGTATGTCAAGGAACCTTAAAGTGAAATTAATATGACACTTAATATTAAAGTGAAATTTAATATTTAATATGACTTAATATTAATTTAATATGAAATTAAAATTATATGAAATTTAATATGATTTAAAGTTAAATTAATATGATATGGGTGCGATGGCTCAGCAGTTAAAAATGCTGAGCATGTCAGCTGGGTAGCTGACAGCCCGGGTTCAAGACCTGAGCATTGCGCAATGGGTGAGCTCCCATTACTTGCCTCAGCTCCTGCCCATCTAGCACTTTGAAAGCATGCAAATGCAAGTAGATAAATAGGTACCACTTCGGTGAGAAGGTAACAGCATTCCATACACCTCGGCATATAGTCATGCTTGCCAGATGACCATGGAAATGTCTTCAGACAATGCTGCCTCCCTCAGCTAAGAAACGGGGATGAGCACCGTCCCCTAGAGTTTGACATGACTGAACAAGAGGAAATCTTTACCAATAATACAGTGAAGTCTATTTTATATATACTAACTATCTCATAGAAAGTTGATGTAGGAGAAGAGAGGCAGAGCTGGGACCTCAGTTTAGAGTCCTTGTGTTGCTATAAGAGATCTATGTTCAACCCCTCCTGAATTCTGTTGGCCTTTATCTGGTGCCAATTTAGTGCTGAGTTTTAGTTAATCAGATTCTTGTGTATAAGCTTGAATAAATCTTCAGTACGGCAACCTAACCAGTGTTCCTGATTCTTTGTACCTGACAGTTTAATAATGTATCTATCTGAAACTTAAGACTTTCCAATGAGGCCTCAGCCCTGGTCTCTCCCAATCAAGGAGGTGAGATTGGTTTCTGCAAGGGAGAGAGCTATTTCCTTTCCCAGCAAAGCTCAATTTATGCCCACATTAGCATAATTTCAGTGCCAGGTGAATTCCTTTCTATTTTCCCAGGCTTTTTAATTGGCTTTTAATTGCACTCTAATTCATCCCGATTTAGATTTTTGAATGACCACCTCCTGCTGCCTTGTTTGTGGCCTGTTTTTCTTTTGCATTTTACTTAATTTTATTATTTCTGTGTGTACACTTTTATTCAAATTGCTTTCAGTGTGTTTTATTGAAAACCAATCAGACAGTGTCAGCTATTGGGCATTTTAAAACACTTTACTTAATTAATTACAGGGTTGATTGCAATAATCTTCCTGTTGGAGATTATGTTTCTGAATTTTCAGCTGGAACTCCCACTGTTTGTCCAATAATTGCTGCATCATAGCCTTACAACCAATCATTGTAGATTGAGAATTTACATCCTTTTGTTATAAGCTCTGCATTGTAAATCAAAATCAAGACATCAAAAACTGAATTTCTCATACCCAGGCAGTAGGCAATAATTGTGCAACAGTGGAAAGATATATCTATGCCTTATTCATAAAAATGAATTGCTGACACATATGGCGTATCAGCAATTGAATGTAAGGTTTATTTTTAACAAAGAGGTGGAGAGGATTTCAAACAATCTGATTTCCAGAAATTACTTTGTAAACTAGATTATTTTCTAGGACTCTTTTTCTTTCTTTCTTTCTTTCTTTCTTTCTTTCTTTCTTTCTTTCTTTCTTTTTCTCTTTCTCTTTCTCTTTCTCTTTCTTTCTTTCATATTTTTTGTATTTTATTTTGTTAACACTTTTTATATAAACATTTTCCTCCTGTCCACTGTTTTGATGCAATGAATGTAAAAATAAAAATGAAATATTGGTCTAGGACACCAACAGAAAAAAAGGAAATGCTTTATGTATGGGAAGCTGCCAGGTAACAAAGTCTATTAAAGCCCCATTAGGAAAGAGGAATAAAGCTAGGTCAACCTGGCTTCATCAATCATAGGAGCACACTTGGCACAGTTTCAGCTGAAGACTTCTGCCTTTTCCCCTCATTACCCCTTGCATTAATAGCAGAAAGCAAAAGAAAAGTGCAGACTTGAGTTTTTGATGGTGTGTATGCTGTCCTTTAGCTTTTCTCAGAAGCCCTGGATGTGGTGGTGCAATTTTCCTTGAGCAATGTCAGTGAACCACCTGAGTATTACAGCTTTATTCCATGTGCTTTTTTTTTCTCTTTCTTTCATGAAAGGTGAATAAAAATGCTTGGTATTACGTGGTTGCCCTTAATAGGAAATCAAAATATTTTACATACTGTAACTTTCTAAATTAAACCGTGAAGTTGAGAACATCAGCTCTTGTACTCTTCCAGATTTTACCTTGTCATAGGATTTCAAAAGGTAAGAGACTTTCCCACCTCTCCCTGCATTCTTTAACCATGGAAATAACCATGAAACCAGGTTTTTAAAACAGTGCCTTCCCCCTACTCAGAGTTGGGGGAAAAAATAAATAGCAAATTCTAGATTAATTTATTTCCCTCCACGTATTATGTATCCTTTTATTTTTGAACTGTTTAAGAGTTGTCACATTATCATTGTCTAACAAATTAACCTGCCCTCCAAATTAAGCTATATTACAAGGACAGAGAAGACTGGTACACATTTTGACAGAAAGAACCTTCTAAATTGTTTTCACACACACAAAAAAATTGTCTGGACTCTGTCAACAGAGGGAGATATCTTTTTTGGCTACTGATCATTCTACTGCTTTTTTTAATTGTAGATTTTATTATGGGATGCCATGTCAGAGGCGTTTATGTTTATAAAATCCATCCAGTTTATCACATTCATGTCCAGCTCACTTTCTTATTACACCTTCCCTTACTAAAGAGCAGAATGCTATGTCAGATGACGTATTTAAGCAGTTACTATTCAGTGGAATTAAATCTTTCCTGCCAATGAACACAAGCTTAATAAATAGCATCAAATATGGTTAAGTACAGGTAGTCCTCATTTAACAACCATTCATTCAAAGACGGTTCAAAATTACAATGTCACTGAAAGAAGGAACTTAAGACCAGTATCCAAGCTTAGGACCATTTCAGTATTATCCTAGGTCACGTGATTGTATTGGCATGCTTGGCAGTCCTTTTGCACATATGGCAGGTTGCCATGCACTCCTGTCACGTGGTCACTATTTGTTATCTTTCCCAGAAAGCCAGCAGGGAAGGTGTCAAGCCACTGCCACCTGGCTGATTCCTGGGGGGCTGACTGAAAAAGGTCTGTTCTGAAATCCGAGCTTGAATTTCTGCTTGGATTTAGGGATGGACCTTTTTCAGTCAATGTCTTTGAACAGTGAAAATGCTGCTTGCTGGGGAGATTCCTCCCCACATGGGGTGGAGTTTCTCTGGCTGGCAAGAAGGGAACTGCAGTACTGGGCTGGAGGAAAAGAGAAGAGAAGAGAAGAGAAGAGAAGAGAAGAGAGGGGAGGGGAGGGGAGGGGAGGGGAGAGGAGAGGAGAGGAGAGGAGACGAGACGAGACGAGACGAGAGAAGAGAAAAGATCTAAGCTTCTTTTCTGTAGCCCAGCACAGCAGTTCCCTTCTGCACAGAGGGGAGCTACCTGTCCCCCCCCCCTTTTCAGTAGGCAGTTCTTTCTTTTTCTCCACTTCAGAATAACACCTGGGAAAGCCAGATGTGGTCCCTAAAGTCAAGTCAGCTCATGTGGTGAGCAGCTTTTCGACCATCATAACTTAAGACCATCATTCTGGGCTCAGTTATGGTTATAAGTTGAGGACTACCTGCAAGTCAATTATTATGGGAAAGAGGCTAAAGGTATGATGAAATGTAAGTTCGCCGTACCTGTTCCTTCAGTAATTCCACCCATAGGTTAGATGAAATAGCTAGTCCCAGCTCCACTTTTTTTTTAAAAAAAAAAATCTGGTTAAGATAAGGGAGTAAAAGCTAAAATGGTATGAATATAGAACATCACTACCTTTTGCAACACTACTGATGCTGAAGGTATTTTATTGGAAATGGAAGCAGTTTCCCGCTCCAGAGAACCCAATTCACCTAAATATAGTCAGGGAACTATATATCAGGTGTTTAATTTGCTATGTACCATTGGGTAGCAGATTATTCTGCGTGCTGATTGAAAAATTCCATTTGTTGTCAGTTTTTATCAGTGCTTCCTGCCCGCAATTTAAAGAGACATGCACTACAGGTGGCTGCTCTATAGAGGCATACTGTTTCTATGACTGTAATATAAACTGTCAAATGTAATTTTGTATTATGTAGCAGTTATAACAACCACATAGAGTTAGAAATGCCAAACCGCTTTCTTAAAACACTTGTTACGATAAAGTTACATCCTTTATTAGCGCTGAAACTTGATTAAATTGTTTGATTTTATTTATTCCAAAAACATCACAGACATCACAATCTCTAATTTCATATTGTGCTTTTTCAATGCTTTCAATCTTGAGAAACAGCATGAATGGGATGGACCGTTTATTCCATCCAAGCATTTTTATCTTTCATAAATTCCAACTGTAAGCTGTTTTTTAGTACTTTATGTATCTAGGAACAGAAAAGTTTTGCAAATCCATTACAAGTACAGCATAAGGCAAAAGGTTAACACACACTTGAACAGCCTTACAGCACTCTGTACTTTTTCCTATAGCAGCTCTGAGACTTTGAAATATAACAATTACTTTACAATTTAGACACAAACTTAAAAAGGAAACTTAATGACTTCTGGTGGGTGGATTTAAAATGCATGATAGTATTAAATACCAGAAAAGGAACAGATTATCTTTGAAGTAGAGTGAGTGGAAATGGATCACCTTATGACTGCCTGTATCTCTTTGGACAATTGTTCATCATTTTAAATTAATTAACAATTCCTATGAATTGAAAGGGGTTTTTTTCTGTCTAGAAAGAGTACAGAGAAGAGCAACAAAGATGATTAGGGGACTGGAGGTTAAAACATATAAGGAACGGTTGCTGGAATTGGGCATGTCTAGTTTAATGAAGAGAAGGACGAGGGGGGACATGATAGCAGTGTTCCAATATCTCAGGGGCTGCCACAAAGAAGAGGGAGTCAAGCTATTCTCCAAAGCGCCAGAAGGCAGGACAAGAAGCAACGGATGGAAACTAATCAAGGAGAGAAGCAATCTAGAACTAAGGAGAAACTTCCTGACAGTTAGAACAATTAACCAGTGGAACAACCTGCCTCCAGAAGCGGTGAATGCTCCAACACTGGAAGTTTTTAAGAAGAAACTGGACAGCCATTTGTCCGAAATGGTATAGGGTTACCTGCCTGAGCAGGGGGTTGGACTTGATGACCTCCAAGGTCCCTTCC
>NW_015386592.1:121442-146928 GCF_001527695.2 Protobothrops mucrosquamatus | reverse complement strand
GTAGTACAAAAATTGCATTTAATAAAGACACACCAAAGCATTAGCCTTTCACAATCATTCAAAAGGGTCACAAGATTGAATGGAGAAATGGTTAAGTACTGTCCTTCCCATTGACATGTGAAATGAGTTTACAGTAATAGGAAGCCAACATTAGCAAGAAAAAGGTCTGGAAAGGGAGATAGAAGTGAAGATCTTGCACTTTTCTTGCTAAGGGCAATGTTGCCCTTGGGTTGGTCTCTGTCATTAGCAGAGCTAGTGAAGCATCTTATTTAACTAATCAGCTCCCTGCTTAGATCTTAAAAACCTTTAATTGTCACCTGCAAGGTCACAAACCAAGCGGTATGCCTTTGTGTCTCCTTTAACTCCATTTTGATTCAGCACGTGTCCTATATAAAAAGCCTGTTGTGAAAAAAAAAAGTGTCCTGAAGTTGAATCAGAGAACATTCTTAGAGTTTAGGACTTAGGTACAGTTGCAGTTTCATTAGTCTTTTTAACATTATGCAGCTGTGACTTCATGAGTTCTGTTAACTGCAGGCTTCTAGAGCTTCTCTTTGGCTTAACAGTTTGAGATTTGGTTTGTTCTGTTGTAATTTTATCTGGATGAAAGCAAGTCAGCTCTGCAGGGTTCCGCTTTCTTTTGCCCTTCACAGCTTGGAACAAACAGCAATATGTAAGTTTCTCACTGCAAGAAAACATAAAAGGGATTCTAAATGCTGTCAAAAGACAGGAAGAATTCACTGTGGTATCCAATATTTTAAAAGTTAAGTTATTTAGCTTTATTTAGAAGTGTAGCAATCCTGGTTTGCATTGCCATTCTATTTTAGGCAAGTCATTGGTGGTTTACTACAGCCTGAATTATCAGCCACTGGTGTTTCCTTGGAAATGTGAAATCGTGTTCTTAAGCAAACATTTGCTGCAATAAAAATAATTGAGGAATCACAGCTGTTTTTAAGCTGTGAGTAGAACTACTCAATTAAGTGCATTCTCTGTAAAATTCCCATAGAATGGGGAAAGAGTTGCAACAGCTTTATATCTATTTTCACAGCAACCTGGAGAGAGATCTTGTCATGATTCCTGGCTTTTTGTATTAAATTCACTTACTTATACAGGCTAACTGTAATCCAGGTAGGCATTTCATTTGAAAGAAGCAAAGACAAAAGACAGTTTAAATTTATTATACTCACGTTGTTTTTGCAATTTGAGCTGAGTCTCATTTTTCTTGTCCCCAGGTAATAGAATCCAGGGGGAATAACTATAATAATTTTTCCAACTACTTTATCACACAATTAAGGAAAGTAATTCAGAGAGAAACCATTCACTTATCAAAAGTCGCCAGGAAAGCATTGGCCAATTCTGGAATAGAAACATTGTTTCTGAAAGTCCTCTTTGACTGCTAGACAAGCTTAGAAATTGATTTTTAAGATCTATGTTATGCTATATGAAAGTTGTGTTCTCACATGAGATTTAATGCTATTTTGTTTAATCCAATATAATTGTAATGATTGAATATGACCATATGGAGTGTTTGGAAACCATTACTAGTAGAAAACATTGAGAGCCAGTTTGGTCTAGAGCACAGGTGTCAAACTCGCTGCGTCACGTGATGTGTCGCGACTTATCGTGACTTTTTTTGCATTGCCAGAGTTAGGGTGGGTGTGGCCTCCGCATGATGCAACCGGCTCGCGGGCCGGCAGTTTGACACCCCTGGTCTAGAGGTTAAGGTACCAGGCTAGAAACCAGGAGACTTAACATGAAAGCCAGGTGGGTGACCTTGGGCCAGGCATTTTTTCTCAGCCCATTTTACCTTACAAGGTTGTTGTTGTGAGGAAAGCAGCAGGAGGAGGAAGTATTAGGTATGTTCACCACCTTGAATTATTTGTAAAAATAAAGACAAGATAAAACTCAAACAAGCTTGCTTTGTGTGTTGAAGTAACTTTCCAGCTATTAATAGAGTTTCTAAACATCTTTTATTCCAGTTTAGAAACTGGAAATGCATGACCAAGAAGCATAACTCAGAACTGGTTTCTGGCGACTAAAGGCTTTTTTATAATTCTTGCATCTAAGGCACAAAATGCCTTGGCAATGTCTATTACCATGTCCCCAAGATATGCTCTTCCTGTTGACTCAGCCTGTGACTGTACTGTTGTTAAATTGGTGTGGGTTTTTTCCCTTATTCAAAAAATGCCTAAGAACAGCCTCACAGTATTAGGCAGTGTGTGCTACCTATTCAATTTGGGTGGGAGTGTGGAGGCCAGATGACAGGAAACAGCCACAATAAAGGGTATGTGGGGATCACAGCAAATTTTATGCTGGTATTGTTTACTGCCGTTCAAAGATGGCTGGAGAGAACCCTCCAGCTTTAGCAATACAGAAGGACCCTAGGATTAATCTGATTCTTAAAAGCTCTCTTTTTCCATAGACATTGTGAGTTGCACCTGAGACAACTGAAAATGTTTCACATTTCAGACACTTAAGCTGCCTGGGGTAGTGGTTTGTTAAACACCCAGGTGGTGTTTGATTTATTTTATTCCATTAAGTAAATGACTGCCACTAATTGAAAAACTCACCACTGACAGCCACAGTTTAACAGCATACCAATGATTCTGCATCCCTTCCTGAAGGCAGCTTAAGGATTATTGCTGTCCTTAAAACCAGAAGTCCAAGTTAAGAGGGAATGTGTTTATTTTCCCAAATTCCACTCCAGCCATAGCTTGGAGAACGTGGAAAAAAAAGGTTTGAAAGGCATATTTTCAAATAATAATTATTTTATTTATCACATTTCTACACTGCCCATCTTACCTAAGTGACTCTGGGCAGTTACAGTTAAAAAAAACATACAGTGGTGTAAAAAATAGAATAAAAAAACTGTTATAAACAGAATTAAAAAAAAGTTAAAAATTAAAAGGTAAAGAAGTGGAGGGATCTCCCTCAAGCCACCAACCACCCCCATGATTGCATATTACTCTTAGACCACCATGCCAACTGGTAGAGCCAGGTCTTGATACTCTTCCAGAAGGCCAGAAGAGTAGGGCCCTACCTCAACTCAGGGGTTGAGGTACTCAGTTTAAGTAATTGAGGGTTGTGTCTTGATTGGAAAAGTAAAACTTGTTACTTTTTGTTTTATGAAGCAAGCTTGGGTAGCAGTTGGGAAGAAAATTGGTGAGAAATACTTCTTTTATGAATGAAGGCAAATATACATGTACACCGCCCAGAGTCACCTTGTGTAAGATGGGCAGCCATAGAAAATTGCATTGAAGAATTTTTATGCTGTTTCATCCATTACTGCTTGTTAGCTTGCCTACAGACTTGGGTGGAGGGGAGGGGTGAATGGAATGCAGACTTCAGATATCGAGCTGCCGGTCCGTGAGAACCAAGGTATCTCGAAAGATGTTGACTCAGAACAAAAGACATTCTCTCATAACAAGTGTCTAATGCTTAATTAGGGCTCTGTTCTGGGCCCAGTGCTCTTCAACATCTTCATCAATGATTTGGACAAGGGGATAGATGGGGAACTCATCAAATTTGCGGATGACACCAAGCTGGCAGGAATAGCCAACACTCCAGAAGACAGGCTTAAGATACAGGAGGACCTGGACAGATTTGAACACTGGGCGCTATCTAACAAAATGAAATTCAATGGTGAAAAAAGTAAGGTTCTACATTTAGGCAAGAAAAACCAAATGTACAGGTATAGTATAGGGGGTACCTTGCTCAATAGTAGTAACTGTGAGAGGGACCTCGGAGTCCTAGTGGACAATCACTTAAATATGAGCCAGCAGTGTGCTGCAGCTACCAAAAAAGCCAACACAGTGCTGGGCTGCATTAACAGAGGAATAGAATCAAGATCACGTGAAGTATTAATACCACTTTACAATGCCTTGGTAAGGCCTCACTTGGAATACTGCATCCAGTTTTGGTCACCACGATGTAAAAAAGATGCTGAGACTCTACAAAGAGTACAGAGAAGAGCAACAAAGATGATTAGGGGACTGGAGGCTAAAACATATAAGGAACGGTTGCTGGAATTGGGTATGTCTAGTTTAACGAAGAGAAGGACGGGGGGGGGGGGTATGATAGCAGTGTTCCAATATCTCGGGCTGCCACAAAGAAGAGGGAGTCAAGCTATTCTCCAAAGCGCCTGAAGGCAGGACAAGAAGCAACGGATGGAAACTGATCAAGGAGAGAAGCAATCTAGAACTAAGGAGAAACTTCCTGACAGTTAGAACAATTAACCAATGGAACAACCTGCCTCCAGAAGCAGTGAATGCTCCAACGCTGGAAGTTTTTAAGAAGAGACTGGACAGCCATTTTTCCGAAATGGTGTAGGGTTCCTGCCTGAGCAGGGGGTTGGACTCGATGACCTCCAAGGTCCCTTCCAACTTTATTATTATTATTATTATTATTATTATTATTATTATTATTATTATTATTATTATTATTATTATTATTATTATTATATAATGTGATCTGTATGATTTAGGGGGAGGGAAATTTCTGTGGTTTTAATATACTGATCTAGGCGCCAATTAACTAGAGCTGGTTTTCCTTTCACCTGTGCCAAAATGATGTACTCAATAAAGTTTTGCATTACAGATTGGATCGTTTCAGCGGTGCTTACTTCATTGGGTTCACCTGTCGGAACCTTGACAAATTGATTAAATATATAAAATTTAATGCAGTTAGCCCCCCAAACTAAAATTAATGCAAAAATAATGGTAAAAATCATTTACTGTAACAAAGAGATAATAGCAATTTAGAAATTTTCTAAAACTGAAAGAGTTAGACTAAATGAGGCTTTTGGAGGAATGTATTTCACAGCCCAGGAGCAATTCAGGAAGCTGACTTTTTGACATTTGGCAGCAGGGTTATCTTCGGCAAGGCCTTTGAAGCAGCCAATTAGATGGTCCCTTACCTAGTCAGATCCTAAACCATTAGAATTTTAAAAGATAACCAAAATATCTTAACTGTACTCAGTAAACAACTGGCAACCAAAACAGATCTTTCAGGGCAAGTCTCAAACGCTCCCTGTAGTTTTCAGTAGTGAGTACCTCTGTATCTTGCACCAGCTGTAACTTCCAGATCCTTTTCAAGCATGGCCCCACATAGAATTCTTTGCACTGGTCAAGACTGATATAAACAGTGTGTGGGAAACCATCAATCAATCCAACCAGCTGAGGAAGGATTATAGTGCACTTGCTTATAGTTGTGCCATTGGCCCAAAGCATCTCTAAGGGACTTCCAAACAGGCAGTCCCCTTTGGAGTTTCCCTTTCAATAATAAGTTCACCAGTAACTTGCCACCAAGGTCAGTTTTCTTTTCAGCCCACAGTCACAGAGGCAAATGACCTCTGACAGAAACACACAATCCCAATATGATCCCATTGAGAAGTTCTCCAGAATTATCAAGAAGATAAGCATCAGCCAGATAATCGCTCCATTTCGCCTCCCTCCCTCTCTCTCTTTCCCATATTCAGATTTTTTTTTCCCTCCAAGCATAGGAGTTTTCAGTTCCTTCCCAGTTTGTAAAATGACAACATTAGATATTAACAGTTAAAAGTGCTTTTTTTTGTGATCTCTGGAGCCTCAAAGATTATGCCAATGGAAATTGGTTGCAAAGCATCAGAAAGTGGTGCAGTTTTCAGCTGGGTTTAGGTGAGAAATACAAGGGGGAAAGTATATCAATCTACTGATAGGCATAACATATCCAGCCAATTTCCACCAAGTAGAAAAATATAAACATTTCAACCTGGTTTCCTCTGATGATATCAGCATAACACTGTCTTTTCCCCTATGACTCTCAGATGCTAAAGAAAAATACGGCTTTCAACATTTGTGTTGTATGACTATACATTAAGTAAACTATTTAAAATTTCCTGAAATTCAAAATATTTAGATTCACTTACTTAGTAATTTGCAAAATCTATACAGAATTTCTTCATCCAGAGGCTTTGCTTGGATAGTAATATTTCACATTTTCTCTTTTGTACTCAACTATCAGATTAAAGTACAGAGTAAAGATCAAGACTTGGTACATTATTGGTATGGAGATGCTTTGTTTTTAATATGTATATGTGTAGACTACTGATGAACTGAAAAATTCAGAAACACAGGGTATTTCAAGCTGGAACTCTGAAGTGAAATACGAGTTATTTTTTAAATGAAAACACATTACAGTTTAGGTAATAAAATATTTGGATTAGGGGGAAATGAAACTAGAAGTAAAGGAAGGAATCTTGCTGTTGATTTGTAAACACTCAAATTGTAATAAAAAAAGGGGAGTATTTTAATTAAAAACATGAGATATCATGTTTGATTACTTTTATCTTCTGTTTTTCTTTTTGCTCATGCGAATAAATTTTACAATATTATAACTGAGGCTTCTTAGGTGACTGAAGCCATAAATCTTGCTTTTGTGTGCCTATTCATCTCAGGCTTTTAGACAGTAACTAAGAAGTACCCTGAAAGAACTATAGCATCGCATCACTCATTTAAGGCTGACATGATACCACAGCCATCAGCAGGAGAGGCTTTCCGAAAGTAATGACTCTTCAATATGCTGAGAGGCAAAAATAAAATAAAATTCCTAATGTTGTTTTGGTTGTAATATTAGTCAGATTCCTTTGTCAGTCATTCTCTAAGATTTTTCTTTCCAATATGCACATGAAGAAAACTTTTTTGGTTTGCTTTTATTTTTCTTTTTAAATATTACATGCTCTGTTGGAGGAAAATACCCCTCCAACCCAGGTCATTGGTTTCCAAGCCGGGAAGATATCCAAGATGCCAAATGATTGGTAAAGAGTCAAGGAAGCACTTTTATTTTGTCCAAGATCAACAAAGGAGATAGCTGCACTGACCCCCCCCACATGTCACTGTTTTACAGATTACTATTCCATCAAAATTCCTCTTTTAAAATTGCAAAAAAACCCAAAACCCACAAAACCTATTCTCCCTATTGCCCTAATGTTTATCTTTACGTAATCCAGAAATTGTTATATTTTCAGTCCTGATTGAACAAAACGTTCATTAGGAGTTACTAAAAACATTAAACAAATAGTTTATTTCTGATCAAATAATCACATTTTGCCTTTCTTCTTTTTTGCAAGATTGCTTCACAATCTTGATCCTCCAATGGTATTGCAGGATTTGATCTTTCATCTTTCATCAATCTTTGGCATTCAAGATGAGATTTCAAAGTTTTGGCAGTTGGCTTTCTACATCCTATAAAGAGGCATCATCCAGGATTTCCTGCTGCAGCTGCTCCATCTCCAGATCCTTCCCTTGATTTGTCTTTTGTATTTCCATTTTGGTAATCTCAATTTAGTTGACTTCCATTCTTCAATCTCTATATTATCTATGTGAGGTAACAGGTTTTTTCAGGTTTTCTCATCTTATAAATTTTTTCCCATTGAACTCTGTATCCTTTCTGAGATATTAATTATTAATATTTTTTTTAAAAAAAATTAAGATAAGAAAAAGTTAAAGCCAGCTTAACCATTTTAACTCTTTTCTGCCTGGTTCTCTAGTTCCCTTTAGTGTCTATTTGCAGCTTTCATCAATCCTCTGTTGTTAGTATGGGTTAAAGTTCTATTTCAATAATTTCCAATGAGTTTATTATTATATACTTGTTTTTCAAATCTTATAACAAATCTTAAAATAAAAGCAACCAACTTTCCAAATCTCTCTGGTCTTCCACTTGGGTGAGCCCAATCTGGGCTTCTGGTATGAGTCATGAGTGATTAAAGACCTAGAGACAGTGACTGCTTTCAAAAGAAAGATCAGCAAATAGACTAGTCCTTGAAAGTTCTCTGCAGGAGAGAACAGGAGACCACCCAACAATGCTCCAAATGGCAGTTCCTTACAAGGAAGCTATATAACAGGTCTCCCATGGGTTTGAGTGGCAGGAGCTGATGGAGATGACATCTTTGTTCTCAGAAGTGACAAAGCTTTTAATAGGGACTGATACTCACTTTCTAATCACGTTCAATATTTGAGTTTAACCACTTTATGGCTATTAGAGGCTTTCACAACAGTGAGCTTTTGATTTGATACTTGGTGAGTTTTACCTTCTTTGGATTTAAAACATTTTAAAAAACAGAGAATTAAGAATTCATATACAATATAGAATTGGCAAAAAGTTGCATAACATTCTCAGAGACTCTTCCCATCCTGCTTACAATCTTTTTGGACTGTTGCCTTCTGGCAGAAGATACAGAATAATTAAAACTCGCACCACACGTTTTCTGAATAGTTTTTATCCCAGAGCTGTAATTGCACTCAACAACGAACTAAGGGGCCACCATCAGTGAACTGTTGGACAGCATTACTTGGTCTGTTGTGTAGATGTTGGGTGGTTTTAGGGGTGGGGATTGTGGGGGGGGGAGTGTGTTGGGGATTATGTGTGTGGGACTTGGTTTTTGGATGTCAAGTAAATTCCGTTGTATATGTATACTATGTACGCACATACAATGACAATAAATAAAAAAATAAAAAAATGTGCACTTGGAGAAGGAGTGGGGGAGTAATTCTCAGCAGCATCACAGTTGCCCAGGAAGGAGGCAGTACATTCCAGAGAGAAGCCCAAATTAAAAGACTCCAGTCCTGAGTTGGATGTGGGAAGGAGGGAGGAAGATGTTCAAAGTAGCCACACCTTAGAATCTCTCAGGGTATATCTGTTCGATTAGAAGATTATAACTTCTAAGTTTTTAGAGTTATATTGTGATATATTGAAATTTTTTATAAATATTTTATAAATACAAATAAATGTATCACCAGAATAAATTAATACTTCTATCTTTGGCAAGATATAACAGGCTGTACTTGGGTTTTAATCATAGGAACACAATGTACAGAGTTCAACCAAATTCTTCTGTTTGGCTACTAAGGCAGAATACAACTATTTTGACCAAATGCTATCCAATCTGTTTTAGTGTCTCTAGCTTCATGCAGGTTGCCCTGATACAGAAAACTGTATGAAAAAAATAGCCAGATTACCAAGAACATTAGTTGGATTCAGAGTTCATGTTTTTTTTCTAATTCTACATTAGTCTGCTGACTTTAATAGTCTGTTGTTCATTTGTATAGCCTTACTTCTCCGTTCATCAGACTGATTAAAACATTAATGGTTCGTCCTTATATAAGTGTAGCAACCATCCTCAGTTGCTCCAGTTATGTAACAATGAAAGAGGCAATGCAGAATTAATTTAGAGCACCTTATTCAGCAGAGAAAATTGCCAAAAGTATGGTATTATATTACTGTTTTTGTTTAGAATTCTGGTATCTATGCCAGGAGAGGCTTGCCCTCTGCTGTAGAATTAAAAAAAATATTTCATATATGAATAGAACAAGAACAGCAAACACCATCCAGCACTCCCAGGGGACTATCAATATATTTTAAAAGTTTTATTTGAGCAATGTAAGCATCTCACTCTAATTCAGAATGTACATTCCAAGCAGTCCTCCTTGTCATTGGCAAAAAAAAAAAAAAAGAATCTTGGGAAGTAGTTTTTGAGATGAATCTTGATAGAGTGGAAGATGGGGCTTTGAATCTCTTCTCCCTCCACCCCCATATCTCTCTTATTTGCAGTGTTATTAAAGTACCTCATCTTCATTGGTGTAGAGGTATAATGAGATTGCCTCGAAGAAAATATATGGCAGCCATTGAGAAAACATGAACTTAGCCCAGGTAAAAGCTCAGGAGAGTGAGACAAAGAAAGTTAACATTATCTTGCTTTGATCCTTTTTGATATGAGAAAGAGGTAAAGAAAACACTTTCAGGCTTCCAAGAAACTGTCATTTATATCAAATTCTAGTTATAGTATTTCTTGTAGTGTTTTCTTCCTGACTGGGTCTTACCCCAAAGGGCTACTACTGATGGTTATTTCAATGCCATAATCATTTATCAAGGTCTGACAGATACTCATTTTGTCCCTTCCATAAATATAGGTATTACAACAATATTAGATAAATCTTCTCAAAAATTCTCCATCTCTTCATATCTTTCATTGGAATTTCTTGTTTCTTGACATAGCCTGGCACATGTATTGTTTTCAAATTCCATCTCCAGGACAATTTATTAACCCTCCATTATTCATCTATTAATTTATTCAGTAATATCTACCATTCATGACTTGGTTTTAATATGAAGAACACTCAGTAATGAAGAAAATAGTGTTTGTTCAAATTAAATGAGCCCAGAAAGAATTCATTCATAAAAATTACAGATTGTTTAACAAGGTATCCTATTTTAGGAGTAATCCACATATCATGTAGTATTTGAGATTTAATACAGTATTCTAGGGACTAGTTTGTGCCTCAGCATTAAAGAATATTAAATTGTTGAGGATTCTGGTATTGAATCTGTAGTTTTCTTGTTGATTTATATATAAGCTTAGAAAACCTTAGACCTGCATGTACATTCTTTGCATGGGAAAAAGACAATGTGAAGCTTCTAGTTATGGTTTATAATTTGCATTTTTAAAATATTCTCTGACATTAAGAAATGAAAGTTATAGAATTCAGAATTAGTTAAAAATGCAGAACTTCAGTCTCAGTTATGGCCTCAGACTATTCTCCACTGAATGGTGCTTTAAATTCTGTTAAGGTATCACAGAATATCCAGGGGAACTGTGAGGCTAGCAGTTCATGAACCATTTATACTTTACATCATTATGTAAAACAGACTCAGTGCTCTAAATCTTTGAATTTCTGGAAACGTGGTGGTTACTGAAAGAACACTTACCATGGGAATCATAATTATTTCTGTAAATATGATACAATTATTGTACTTGTATATTATTGTTATTCTCTACATCTCTCTATATATGCTTTATTGCTAATTAATAATACCATTTCCTGCAATTTACGAGATTTTGTCCCTGAAAGCTTATACCATATATATTTGTGCCAAGGCGCTTTAAGACTCCATTGTTTTTGTTATGTGACTAAACCTTATATGCATTTGAATGAACATTAGCATAATTTTAATAGAAAATAAGCAAATACCATTAGTTTTACTGTCAACTGGTCACGCTTCCTGAATATCTATTTTTCTACATTATTTTATTACTGAACTAGTGGAAGATGGTAGACAGAACATTGCAATATACTCTAAGACATAGATTTTAATCTCTTATATCCTTCTTTTCTCTTCTAGGTGGAACGGGAAATAGCCATCTTGAAGTTGATAGAACATCCCCACGTTTTAAAGCTGCATGACGTTTATGAAAATAAAAAATATTTGTAGGTATTATTCATTGACATTTGTTTATTTATTATTAAACAAATTTATATGGCAGACCAACTCATACACATGACTTTGGGTGGCTTATCGTATATTGAAGAATAATATAGTACATTGGGAGTGGGAGACCATGGAGCATCTTAGTGGGTGGAGTAGGCCAGTCAAATCAACAGAAACAGACTAGTGAATAACTCTTTCAGTATCACTCAGTGAACCCATGGATGTATTAACAGTTGAAATGTCACTCAGCTTCAAATCTGTCAATTCCACAACTGATAAATTAATAGAACTCTTGTTCTTTACATTTCTCTAAAGCAGAATTCCCTAGTTTGGTAGCTTTTAGATGAAAGTTAAAATATATCTATGAGGGCATCAAGCTGGGAAGATCTGCTCTGGAGTTTGAAAGGGAAGATATTTCTCAAAGCTAAAAGAAGTATTATAATCAAAGGTCATTTAAGATTTAAGACCTTTTTTGGTTCCTTCCCCCACAATATTGATGTTTTGTTTATTTATTTTTACTGACTCTATTTATTTTACTGACTTCACAGGACTAATGAAGATATCCATTGTCATTTTCTTAGGGCAATTTGAATTACAGAGTTTCCCAGGTTTACTAGCAACAAACGAAAGAATTGCCACTTTTGCCAGATATATAAAATATATTAAGATATTTTATGTTTTATTACCATGTCTTACAATTTGTAAAGGTGAAATGGGAAATAAAATTCTAATTAAAGATAAATAAAGACAGAATTAAAACGCAAATATAAAAACCATTTAACAGTGCAACTCATCTCAGCAGATGAAGTAGCTTGAAGAATACCTGTCTTGCATTCCCATAAAATATATATATATAAAGCTCGAAGCTCACCAGGCAGAATATCAAAAGCCTCAAGAGACTTCTAAAGAGGAATATAGCTTTTCAAATTGCCTAGGTGTATGACATAGGTTCTAATGTCTTATGTCCCCTGCCATAGATAATTGGCAGTGGAGTTATTTTAACAAGAGATTTTACATATTCCCTGCAGTCATTCCCAGTCAGTATTTTAACAGCAGTATTCTGAACTCACTGAAATTTCTGAATCCTATTCAAAATCAGTTCCTCCCTACAAAGAAGGTCATAGTAATCCAAAGGAATATAGTTAAGGCAAAGCCAGAGGTAGCTAGTGCACCAGCTTTAGATGAGACTTCTATCACTCCCAAACTAGGAATGAAGTTCAAGATTGATCTTCTTACTGGACCATGATATCTTAATTGTTGATGTTTTAAAAGTTATTAATATCACATTAGCTTTATAGTTTTTAGAGAGGTCTTGTTATGACGTATTATATTTTGTTTATTACTATTTATTTACTTAACTGCACTGGCAGTCTTCAAGAGGAATGGAATGCTATCACAAGTTGTGTTCCCCTTTTCAGCTGCCTTTCAACATAGGGAGATCACTGATTTCTCTGGCTGGAGCTTTAAGCTAATTTTCTCTTAGAAATCTCATTACCAGCATCACCTATTGATTTGGAACATACACAATGTTCTTGTAGGCAAAATTGAAAAAAATGCAAATGTTTCTGACATTATCACAAAGAGGTGAGCAAGATTCAGATTCAGCCTGTGCTATAGGTAGCCTTTTAAAATATCACATCTCCTTGAAAATGAGATTGCTAAACCAAGGGGAGAATGTGGAATGGAAGTAATGATCACATATAAAACATACAACTAGAATAATAAATTCTTATTAAACAAAATTGATCCATAAATTAAAGAATTAACTGTAGAAGGTGCAGATCATTCTCTCTTTCTCTCTCTCTTTCTCTAAAGTCTTTTCAACAATGAACTGCAATACCGGGGGGGGGGGATTATTTATTTATTTATTTATAAAATTTATAGGCCGCCCATTTTACCTCAAGGTAACCCCGGAAAAATACCAGGAAAAAAAATATATTCTCAGCCTTTTTGTTTATGTAGACACCCATGACTTATCTGTCTGTTCCTGAATTGTTTTTAAGTGTAGCTATTAGCAATATACAATAACTAATTACAGTTATGACAATTTCATATTTGCTGTACTGTAAAAAGCAAAAAAAAATGTACAATCTGGATGTGAGTAACTGAACTCTAGAAAGTCTAGTCCTCGGGTTACGACCACAATTGAGCCCAAAATTTATGTTGCTAAGTGAAACATTTGTTAAGTGAGTTTGCCCCATTTTACGACTTTTCTTGCCATAGTTGTTAAATGAATCATTGCATTTGTTAAGTTAGTAACATGGTTTTTAAGTGAATCTGGCTTCCCCATTGACTTTGCTTGTCAGAAGGTCGCAAAAGCTGACCACATGACCCCGGGATGATGCAACCGTCATTAATATGAACCAGTTGCTAATTTTGATCATGTAACCATGGGGATGCTGCAACAGTGAAAAATGGTCATAAGTCACTTTTTTCAGTGCTACTCTAACTTTGAACAGTCACTAAATAAACTGTTGTAAGTTGAGGATGGTCACCCAGTAAAAAAACATTTCTAATGTCAGAATTAAGAACTAAATATATGTATTGGTGTATTCCTCCCTAATCTTATTGAGAAAATTGCAATTGGTAAAGAGTGCTAGTCTTTGGGCAATTGAAATGTTCTTTTGACATTTGTATTGTGCAGTTCCTAATACAGAATACTGCATTAAAAGTGAAACTTTAGGCATGCCTGTTCAGAATTAGAGTCAGTTTGGTTAAGGCATCAGGCTAGAAACAGGAGACTGAGTCTCAGTCCTGCCCTAATCATGAGGCTAGCTGGGTGACTTTGGGCCAGTCATTCTTTTTCAGTCCTAGAAAGGAATCAATGGTAAGCCACTTCTGAAATCTTCCTAAGAAGACTACAGGGATTACCCTAGGCCAGGGGTAGGCAACCTTGGCTCTTTTATGACTGCTGGCTCAGGAATTCTGGGAGTTGAAGTCCACGAGTCATAAAAGGGCCAAGGTTGCTCCCCCCTGCCCTAGGCAATCACCAGGAGCCAAAACTGACTTGTAGCTCCCCACCACCCAAAAAAATACACACTAAAATACATGTTTAATGTTCTATGTATGATACCTTGCTACCTTGCATGGTTTCCAGACTCTACCCACTTTCTTACTGAATGCTATCAAATATTGATGGAGAAGGTTTTCTCCTATCTTCATTTCTTAATGGATTTTTTTAATGGTAAGAAAAATAAGAGAAGCAGCACTAGGAAAATTTTTTTTTAAAACAAAAGACAACTTGACTGACTTGGTAAAGTTCTTTGAATAGAGCAAGTTAATTGCATCATAAAAGTCTGATCTGGAATCTAATTAGTAGGATTGTGCAAAGCATTTGAAAGAGGTCTTTTGTAAGAGAAGGGACCTTTCTTAAAACAAAGTATCTGTCTTCTGTGGAAATTTGCACAGCTGCTTTGAAGACATTCTCTGGATAGCTGCACAAACGTATATACAGGATGAACAAATAGCATGGGGATATACTAGCAAAGCGAAGTAGATGTATGACCACCCAGAAAGGTTTTGAAGCTGTCTTAAAACCTTCCATTAGACAGAACTGCTTTACTGCTTCACTCATACCAATATGCTTTGCAACATGTCTTTTTCAAATGCGTAATAATTAGCCATACAGTCACATTGACCCTATAAAGCAGATTATGCTGTATCATAGCAACTGGGCACAGATTGGAATCAAGATTTCTCATATCCATGTACAACACAACAGCTACAGAGCCATCCTGGCAATGTTAGATAGTGCTGGTAACTAATTGGGCTTTACTTTACAAAGATTGATGCCACAATAAATGTGCTTATTATCAAGGTACTTCTATATTTTCTCGTGGTTTTTTTTCCCCAGAATCACAAAACAGACTAGATTGACACTATGTACAGTGCCCTTTTTGGGATTTATTATCATATATGACATTTGTTCCCCACTGATTAGATTTAAGGGATAGGAGATTTTCTCCTTACTGATTTGGTGTGTACTACTCAGAATATATTTTCATCCTCAATAGAAATCACAACAAGAGGTGGAAAAAAAACCAAAGTCCATAAATAATCAAATTATGTTTGAAAAATGCATTGTGGTCAAACTATCAATCACTTTCAAAAATATTAGACCTGATAGCACTGCGTGAATAGTTGTGTAAATCTAAGGATTTGGGGTGCTGAAATTTCAGTTTATCTCTTTGTAAGATAGGGTAATAAAATGCTTCTCAGACAGCCATGTCCCAGAAACTTAAGATGAAGGATATTTATTGTCAAAGTATAAAAATGTTGCTATTTGATTGATGATGATAATTTAAAGAAAATGATACTGATGTTATATTAAAGGCCATTGCTTGCTATTAGAGCAAGTTGGTATGCTTGGTAATGTGGAAACATAATAAATCAATTGATGAGTTTTGGATAATATAGTAATGGAGTATGACTGTGGAGGGGTGAAAAGCTCTGTGTCAATAATTTCATACTTTGTAAAGTTCAGGTTTAAGAATGGGATGCCAATGTTGCCAGCAAATACAACACAGCACAATTTTCTCCCCTTTACAATTAGTCTCAGGTTAGTTGATCAGCGTTCCATCAAACATCGTATCTTAATTGCAGTGCTGGTGGCCTGGTTTCTTAGGCATATTATGAATTAAGATTGATATTTCAGATGCCAAAGACTGTTGCAGCATGGGGACTGTTTCTTCGATAAATGTTAATTTCACAAATCATGTTTGACTTTGGGATTATAATTTAATTTGTGACAAAGGAGCTTTGGTTGAGTAGATTCCTAATGTAGTCATGAATCAAATCATTTTTTCCACAGTTAATTTAAGAGTGAAAATGCATCTGGAGGGGAGGGGGAAATAAAAATGTTGCTGCCTAGCTTAGCCAATGTAATATCATTCTTCTTTTGTTTCCCCCCATTCCAATGTTTCCAATATTTATGGAGGAGAAATTTACTAATAGGAGACGTAAGCATGCACTGGAGTCCAGCTATTAGGTTTGCTGACTCAGACTGCAAAGGCAGAAATCTCAAGTTAAATGCTTTTTTCCAATTAACTCTCTTTGCATAGAAAACAAATGGACTAGGGAAAAGCGCTCGACTACTTCCTCCTGTAATGTCAGTTCTACCTCTTTTTTTTTTTTAATCTATGATGGCCAGGGGAAAAAACAGTATATAATTCTGCGGCATGCATATATCATTTCTAAGAACAGTGTTCCATCATGCAGACTGAATGCATTAAACTGAATAGCTGCCAAATAATGGCTGCCTTCATAACGCTAATAACCATGGCTTATTAACAAACCGTAATGGTTTCATTTGTAAATAATACAAAACCAGAATTGGGTTGGAGTGAGCTGTGTTAAGGGTTGGAGCACTATATAAACCAGGGGTAGTCAACCTTGGCTCTTTTATGACTCGTGGACTTCAATTCCCAGAATTCCTGAGCCAGCTTAGCTGGCTCAGGAATTCTGGGAGTTGAAGTCCACGAGTCATAAAAGAGCCAAGGTTGACTACCCCTGATATAAACCCTGAAGCTTTACTAAATTCTTTGGCAGAACCACATTAAAAAGCCACTCCTTTGTGTAGAGATGCTATGTAAATGAAAACAGTGGCTTCATTAGTATGTTATGGTACTATCTCTATGAAGTAAAAAGATACTAACTCTAGTTAAAAAAAAGACTTAAGTATCAATAGAAGAGAATATTTGTAGCTCAGGGTTGAACTGTTGGGTCATTGGTTCTCTCTGAGCATAGTTGTCACTAGCAATGGTGATGTTACCTAGTTTGGATAATGAAACATCTTCCCAAAAAAGCACCAATCTCGGAGAGCACCAAGGACCTCTCATTTCAACCCTGAGCTACAAATATTCTCCTTTCTTGGTTGTTTTCTGGCAGAGATTTCATTATCCATCATGATGATGTTACCTAGTTGTGTAATGTTGTGCAAGAAAACAACCAAGCTCAGAGAAGACCAAGGACTCCACAAATACGTACGTATAAGGAAACAAACAATGGATTCTCACACAGAAGCACATGGTAAGTGCTATTGAAAAACAGCTTTATTTGGTAAGGATATCTGCTTTAGTAGTACTGCTTCTACTCAAGAATAGATTAGACAATCATTTGTCAGAAATGGTACAGGGTTTCCTGCTTCAGCTGGGGGTTGGACTAGAAGACTTCCAAGGTCTTGTCCAACTCTGTTCTTCTGTTATATCATCCTTTGAAATAATTGTACTAAGTATCCTCTTGCAAGAATGAATAAAGAAATGTTGTGCATGATTGTTCTAAAGTAAGCTTATAAAGGTGATCAGTCAAGCATATACATTTCTGCATGAACAAAATTATGATTTGACACAGGGTGCTCTTCTCTTGGCACCTACGCTAATTTCTTACATAGATGCTTCCCTAGTGTTTTAATTATTTCCGTCAATGGAAAGGTTTGCAGTGATACATGAGACTTAAGTTTGTATCACAGTGGTCTCACTTGATTACATTGATGGAAATATATGATGCCGTCCCATTTTATGAGAGATCAGCCCATTTTCCTCAGTTCTTCAATTACCATAGTCGTGGTGTCCCAAGAACAGTTCTCTCTTTAGCTGGATTTTTCTGCTCTCTCTTTTGTTATTATATCTTCTTTTTCTTTAAATTTTATTTCTCCCTCTCAACTATTTGTCTGTTTTTATTTTTCTCCTTTTGCTTTTGTCTGTGGATATAACCCTAGCCATGTATGAAATATAGCAATAAACTCCCTCCTAAAAATGAACCACCAGTTTATATGTTGTGCTGGAAGAGGAACATGTTGCATAATCCTGACTTCAGGGTCAAGTCTTCACTTAACAGCCAAGACTAGTTATACTTTTAAATACATTATTTGGGAATACAGTAAATGCTCAAAAGTATAGATACCATCAAGCCTGCCATTCTACTGCAATGGCCAAACACTTTTGGAAGAGATGGGCAGATTCTTCAGAGAAGATTTCAGCAGCTACTTTGTCAAGACGTTATCCTGATATAAAAATCTTAGTTTAGGCTTGATTTCTGCATCACACTCCTGGTTGACTGCTAAATAATGGGCCAGGTAAACTGAAAAACCAATGAAACATTATTCTGGGTCTTGGTAGACTCAAAGGGAGAGAGGGGGAGGGAAGGAGGGAGGTAGAGGAAACACAGATCCATGTCACTATCATTCAGTTTTGGAACATTATCGCTTGCAATTCCACTTGTCATGGAAGCAAGTCAGGATATCTCCCAGCCTATATTGCACCACCAGACAATCCATCCCAGTGTCTGTAACCCAGTCCTGAACTGTTGATATAAATGATTATTCTGTTTCTAGTTCAGCTCTCTTCCCCACCTGGAATTCATTCTCAAGACCAGTGTTTTTCAATGTTAGCAACTTTAAGGTGTGTGGACTTCAACTCACAGAATCCTCCAATCAACTTACATTGGGTTCCTGTAAGACCATAAAGCAGCTGTATGTTTATATTCCATTCAGGTTATTTCACCTTCTGACAATTAAAATATTTCTAGTGTAATTAAGTTGCATTAACAATCCCAATTCCTGCCAAAAAATTATCCTTGGTCTTATCTCTTGTTATTAAGTAATATGTTTGATCCTGCTGCTCTTCATTTACCTACCTAAAAAATAAAGTTTTGAGTATTACCATCTCAGCACACAAAACTTGCTAATTACTAACTCTGAGAAACTTTTAATAATAATAATAATGATAAAGTTGGAAGGGACCTCGGAGGTCATCTAGTCCAACCCCCTGCTCAGGCAGGAAACCCTATACCATTTCAGATAAATGGCTGTCCAGTTTCTTCTTAAAAACTTCCAGTGTTGGCGCATTCACCGCTTCTGGAGGCAGGTTGTTCCACTGGTTAATTGTCTTCATACCTTATTTGTACAAAGTAAGAAAAGCAGAGTCTTTTTGTTTAGGCACAATAAAAGAAAGCCTATTTCCAATGTCTTGCTAAAGGGATAAATCTCTTGTTTCTCTTGTGGACAAGCACTTTTCACCTCTACCAAGTTATTCTATCAGGCCATTGGTGGTTTCTACTGCATTCATCAGAGAGTATTTGCTCCTAAATCCATGTAAAGCTGCAACCTTTCAGCAATTATTATTGTTTGTTGTTAGAGTGCAGAAACATGCTTCATGTGATAGAGCAATCTTGTTTTCAATCATCTTTTAAAAACAGTTCTTCACTTCTTATATAGTTTGTTACTCTCCAATCAGCATGAAACACCAAAACCACAAAGAAAAAAAAAAGTCCATCTGTAATTAAGATTGATTGCTCATCTGTGTAGTTCTACGAACCTCTCTTCCTTCCTCATTTCTTATGAGCTGACATGTTTGGTTTCTATTTACTACCGTGTCAGGTCTCAGAATTGAGGAGAATGGATGAAAGAACTGAGGGGAATTGAATAGAATATACAGGGGTTACTTCCATCAAAAGTCAGTCAGCTTTAAAAGATTTCAGTAGAGGTAGACTGCAGATGCAGTATTCAGTGTGAATACATGGAAAATCATCTGAAAACACAACAGCAACTCATCAGTTGTGGGAATGATCTGGGAATCACCGTATTAGGAAATAAAAGCAAGAATCTGCCTCAAAAGCTAAATAAATACTTCTACTAAATGTAAAGTGTGGCTCAAGCCCTCTCAATAATAGAACAGCAGCAACAAAAACCCTTCTGTAAACTAACATTCACAAATACATTTGGACTGCTAGAAGCTCCAGATAATTAGCTGGTAGCACAAAGCAAATGGACTTCTCTGAAAGGAATGACTACTAAACAATGGCTTGGAACATCCAGTAACAGACATCACTCTGGCCAGCTTTTAATCATACATGACTACGTAATAGAAATAATTGGCGAAGTAGCATTCAAAAAGTCTTTCATTCACAGTGGCTTGAAGATTTAAAGATTTCAACAAAGAAAAACTGCAAACAAACAAACCAAAAGAAAAATCCCCAAGCATGAATATAACTTAAATGGTTGCTTCAGATAAACAGCAGCTGGTTAAATGCAGGCAAACATGCATTTATTTTTCTGTTGGAAGAAAACAGTCTCTCACCCTCCCCAGTTTTTAAAATGAAGAGGTCTTGGCTCAGTACCAAATTGGGGTTTAAAAATTCATGCCTGCCATAAGAATTTATATAAGTGTTGAATTATTTACATGCTGCACCAATAATGAGCTTAATATCTAATAGAGATGATTTAATAAATATAAAATGGCATTGCAAAAACATAATCAAATAACTGTAATATGTCAGTATGGTCTGGACCCTTTTTGATTAAGGATTCTGTAGAAAATAACTAAGCGTAGTATTTTTTTTCATAAAAGGAATTTAGTTGTAGAAAAAACTATATTTTCTTATACATCTCTTTCCTCTGTCACGGTTTCTTCTGAACTAGAAGCAGATTAGGAGTCTTAATGGAGATGGAATATAGGAGGAAACTTAGTAACAGTACCATTAAATGTAGGCAGATGTCCAAAACCATGAGCTCTGAAGGGGACAGAATAAAACTATTTAAAAAGAATAATAATGGTGTAATCTTAGAAAGAGACCTTTGGTTAGACTTGTGTTTATGATTGCCAAGAAGATTGGACACCCCTTCCATATATATTCAGATATGAATGAATGTTTGTGTGTGTTCTGTTCTTTTCTGTTCTTTTTTTCTATCTCTTTGTCTCTCTTTTTTTTCCACATCTACTTTATTCTTTTCTTTGAATGTATTTCTTATTATGTATCTAAACCTTTTAATGAAAACTATTTTAAAATAGAGAATTCTGAAGGGGACAGAAAAGAAGGGACACAGATCAGGTTAGTGATGGGCAGAGGGAAGCTTCAAATAGACTGCACTCAGGGAAGGGGATCAAATATCTAAGGACAATCTCCACTTCTAACCCTCTTGGGAGTCAAGTTATCAGGTCCTTGGGAGTCCTGTACCTGGATTGTACTTGGTTAACTGTTGCCCTTTGACTTTATTTTGGAAGTTATTACCTTTTTTTCCCCTTTGGTTCCAATGATCACTTTACCATAAAACAAATTGTGGATAATGCATTTCTGTTGTGTAGCTCTAACCCTTGTTTTTATTGTTATACTACAAGGACATGACAGAATGTTCATAGAACATTGATGTTTTGCTTTAATACTGTTTCTTCTTTTTTCATTTTACTTTTTTTTTAGGGAATGTGTCCCAATATTAATGTATTCAGATACTCTCTACCTATAGCAGTGTTTCAAAGAGGCTGATAAAGCATACTTCCCATTTTTCTCCCTATTATCCATGCATATAAAGCAGACCAATCCAAAAAGGAAGAACTATATCACATTAAAGGGCCCCCAGCTAAAAGCTGTTCTGCAGGAGATGGATGCAGAGGATCCCTGCTCTACACATTGATTGAAAGTTGTGTCTCATGCTAGAAGAGAGCTTCAATTAATGTTCAGACAGACATGTTGATCTTCCATCAAAAAAGTGGGTTATTTGTTTGGGGGAGGAGGACCTTGACCTTGTGTTTTTGTTCATTCAGTTCATTCTTTGTTAACGGCATAGGAACATTACGTCTTTTCTAGAGACTGTAATTTAAGATTCAACTCACACAATGCGATCTTGGTGTTTTGTTTTGATTTGGTTTTTTTTTTTGCGGGGGTATAATTTCTGTAGTGGAAGAAGAACTAGGTCAGAAAGAAATATCTATGTGATTTGCATGCCTTTTGAATAGTCTTTCAAGGGATAGTAAATCAAAATTAGCTATGCTAGTAATTATTTCGGCAACCCAGGAGGAACCTCCCACACTGGGAACTGCTCCGCCACTTGGTTAATCAAATATGTGTACAAATATGTCTTCAGCAAAGACTGCAAGGTTCAGAGTAATAAACCTGTAATTAATAGTTCTAGCTTGGAGTGTTTGGTAAGTATGTTGTATTCCCATTCCAACGAGTTTGACATTTGTGTTCCTACAACAAGAGTACTGAGCAGGAGTTGGGCATTAAAGTAACACTGTTTAATCAAAGCCATCTGGTAGTGGCAATTTTAAACATAATTGTCTCCATGCAAAGACACTGTTTCTGTTAGCGTCTCTGGTGCATTAGTAATTTAGGATCAGAGTACTTGGGATGTTGCCTTATTTACATAACCTCCTTTGTGCAACTGTTCCTCTACCTTGAGCATTGTTTAACTAACAGGTCTGCCACTCTCCTCATGTTGCTAAACTGGAATGCATGGTTTTGTTTTTTCTTCTGTCACTTGAGAAGACATAAGCACCTGTTTTCAAAATGTCTTCTTCCATTTGTTTCTGTTTCTGACTTTGATAGATGATCAAAAATAATAAGCGGTCCACTGAGTTAATCACTGTCTCCCAGATAGCCTTTGGGTTTTTCTTCTTACCCAAGATGTTGAGTATGTTGAAATATGTTTATTTTTCTTGAGATTATGTTGATTTCTGATTTATGTTATGATTCAGGTTGAGGAATAGAAGCTGATTCTTTTTTTAAACAAAGACTGTGCTACTACAGAGATTAACAAAAATGCTGAGTTTGCAATCAGTATCTTTGATTGCTTTCTAAACTTAATATTATATTTAATTTTGCCTTGTGCCTTAAATCTACATGTAATCTTGTCCAGTGGTTTTATCCAGTCATGAGTCCTTGTGTTGTGTAAATTATTAAAGTAATTTTGGATAGAGAATTACATTTGCCAGATTTATTGCATCCATAAACTGGAAAACATGTCTTCCAATAGAAAATATACTGCCTAAACCAAGCGTCCCCAACCTAAACCCGGGGTTCCCAATCTGTGGGCCCCTTACCAGGCCATGGGCTGTTGGCCACTAGGCCGTGTGAGTTGCTGGTGAGTGCACGCATGTGTGCACGTTCACCTCCCCCACTCACATTAGCATCGCAGCATCGCGCAAGTGCTCATAACCCCATTTGCATCGTGTGCGCAATCGCAGCCCATTTGCGTGTGCACATGCAGCCCCTTTCGTGTGTGCATGTGTAAAACCCAGAAAGGTTGGGGACCCCTGGCCTAAACATATTATATGTGAGGCCAACCCACTGGTTTGTTGTTGTGGGGAAGAAACAACAAACAATAGGAGGAAGAAAGAGTATTACATACTGTCAGACGCTATATAGGCAGGCTCCCTAATCACCTAGCATTCCAACTCTGATGACATCGGCAGTTTGGCCGACGAAAGCTCAGTAACTCTTTTACTTACAAGTTTGTTTATATTAAATGGTCTTGTTTATTTTTATCCTGGTGTTCGATTTTTCTATATTTTTATTGATATGTGTATGCCCAGGATTCGCATTTTAATGTTATTAAGGACACACACACACACACACACACACACACACACATATTCATCACCTTGATTTATTTACAAAAATAAAGGTGGAACAAAAAAAATCTAATAAATCAAATAAATATCCAGTTTGCTTTATACCGCAGACAATATAAAGAAAAGGGATTATATCTAAGACCTTGTAATCGTATTTTATCACATGCCGCTCTGGACAGGATTTCCCATTCAAGATTGCTTAGGAATTGGCTTCACAAAGGTTGAGTTTCTTGCTAGGCAGAATGACATGACTGCTTCAGATGGCAAATGTTGGGCAGAGGACAAACAGAATGTTTGCTCAGCTGGCTGAGTATCTTCTAATGTTTCTTGCTGCGAACCTGGAGAATTGAACAGTCTGCTAGTTAGTCAACTGCAAGACTGGCTTTGTATACTTGGAGTCAGGGAGGTGCCTTCTTGTCCTTTACATCAAGCAGCAAATATCATGAAGTAATTTATTTATTCATGCCAGTTATATTCTTTTAGAAAACATGCCGCATTTAGATAATTGTCTACTATATTTTTACTATATTTTACTTTGCCTCAGCATTCGAAATCAATCAGTAAAAAATGTTGAAAACAGAGAAGTAATTTAATTTTATTTGATAAATTTCTACTTGAGAAACCGTAAGATCTCCAAAACCTTAGTCACTAATTGCCCAGATTAAAAATGTTCAAGTGCGTCATTTTTCAAAAGTTCGTGCACTGCAGTTTAAACAAAAGTATTAGTTATTTTGAAGAGTACTTTTTCTCTGTGTGTTTTCAAACATATGTGTGATCACATTTTCAAAAAGAATTTTTTTTTTACCCCCTTGTTTCAGATATTTGGTGCTAGAACACGTGTCAGGTGGAGAGCTCTTCGATTATCTGGTAAAGAAAGGAAGATTAACACCAAAAGAAGCCAGAAAGTTCTTCCGACAGATTATTTCCGCATTAGACTTTTGTCATAGTCATTCAATCTGGTGAGTACAATAGTTTAGGGCACATGACTTTCAGCAAGTTCATCTGAGTAGGGAACCAACCATGAAGATATGTCTTTCACTAGGATATCATAAGCTGTAACTTCAAATAACTCAGTTCATGCCTCCCTTTTCTTTTCTTATGTTCAATTTATCACTAAACATTTTATTGTTTGTTTATTCACATTTACTCGTGTCAGAAGCATCACAATTAAAATAAGGTATACTGTATGACATAAAATTTAAAATATAAAATACAACAGGGGTGTCACTGTGTCATGTGACATCTCACGATGTATCGCAATATTTTTCCCCTTGCCGGAACTGTGGGTGTGGCTTCTGCGTGACGCATCCAGTCCACAGGCCGGCAGTTTGACACCCCTGAAATACAGGATTAAACGATCTACAAATTAAACAGATCTTTCCCAGAAACTAGCAACATTAATTCTTTTCTTTTTTTTCAATATAAAATTTTTTATTATTTTTCAACATAAAAAAATTTTTTCACAAATACTACACAATGCTATATGAAAAACCCCCCACCCCCCCGGACTTCCCAAACCTAATCCCAGGATAATATTCAAATATAAGTAAACAAATATTAATATCTCTAACTCCACAAAGTATATTATTCTACATGAGTAGGTGAGATATATAAAAGAAAAGAGAAAATTTTCTAAAAACCTAAATTATATTCCACCACTCTATGCTTCTTTTGAATATAAACAATCCATCTTCTCCATATTAATAAAAATTGTTCATTTGAATAATTCTTCAGATAAGCCGAAATCTTTGCCATCTCAGCAAGGTACGAAACTTTCAATCTCCAGTCTTCCATTGTAGGTAAAATTTTACTCTTCCAGTTTTGAGCTATCAACAAACGGGCAGCAGTTAAGCAATATAACATCAAATTCGTTTCTTTTACATCCAAATTTTGTGTAATACCTA